>NW_019943536.1:20601-35601 GCF_002910315.2 Salvelinus sp. IW2-2015
CTTCAGAAGCACTTCGATGATAATAGAAGTGACGTGCTAGGTGGCTATTAGGTCTTTTAGTTCAGTTACCTTTACTTTCTTGGGTGATTGATTGAATATGTCCGAAAACACTCCAGCCAGCTGGTCCTGCGCATGCTCTGAGGACGCGTCTAGGATGCCTTCTGTGCCGGCAGCCTTGTGTAACGGATGTGAAATGCTGCTCTAGTTAGGTGGTGCGGGCTAGCAGCCTTTCAGTCGGTTTACGTCACTCGCTTTGAGACCTTGAACTAGTGGTTCCCTTGCTCTGCAAGGGCCGGGGCCTTTGTGGAGCGCATGAGGGTAACGATGCTTCTGTGGGCGACCGTTGTTGCATGTGTGCAGAAGGTCCCTGGTTCGCGCCCGTGTCGGCGAGCGGCGAGGGCGCGGTCTAAAGTTATACTGTTTACACTTGCGAGCGTCAATACTCCTAAAAATGTCTTGCTCTTTGTCGGCCACGGAGAAACGAGAGCCCACCAGTCCTCTGGAAGCGGGCACCACATCGGTGCACTGTGTTTTTCCGCAAACCGGGTGATGAAGGTGTTTAGCTTGTCTGGGAGCACAAGACGTAGGTACCGCGACGTCGGTGCGTTTTCCCTTTGTTTAATCCGTGATTGTCTGTAGACCTTGCACATACGTCTCGTGGTCTGAGCCATTGAATTGCGACATCCACTTTGTCTACACTTGGACTCCAGTTGTCCCTGTCACCTTGCCCCCATACACATATCTACCTCTAGCACTCCAGTGCCCCGTCATCTTGCCACTAATATCATATCTACCTCTAGCAGCCTCCAGTGTCCCTGTCATCTTACCCCTATACATATCTACCTATATCACTCCCAGTACCCTGCACATTGGAAATATGGTATTGGAATAAAAGCTGCCAGATGCTTTATGTACACACAAAAAAGCTTATTGTCTCAAAAATGTTGTGCCACAAATTTGTTTATATTCCCTGTTAGTAAGCATTTCTCCTTTGCCGAAGATAATCCATCCACCTGTTAGGTGTGCATATGTCAAGAAGCTGATTAAACAACATGATCATTACATAGTTGCGCCCTTATGCTGGGGCAATAAAAGGCCACCCAAAAATGTGCGGTTTGTTTACACAACACAATGCCACAGATGTCTCAAGGTTGAGGGAGCATGCGATTGGCATGCTGGCTGTAACGAATGTCCACCAGAACTGTGTTGCAGAGAATTGAATGTTCATATCTCTACCATAAGGTGCCTGCCAAGTTGTTTTAAAAATTTGGCAATTCACGTCCAACCGGCCTCACATACCGTCACACCACGTGTAACCACGCCAGCCCAAGACCTCCACATCCAGCTTCTTCACCTGCCGGATCGTCTGAAACCATTTTAAACCGTCTCCAGAGAAGCTTCATCTTCCAGCCGTCTCCTCACCATTTCCTGTGACGATCCCGCTTTGGAACTCGACACCATCTCAGCCATCTGACGCCCGCGCTTCGTCGGACCCCTAATCCTTGTCGTCTACATCCTCAGCAAGAGTCGCAACCTCTTCCGGCTGAGTCAGACACTGGAGAAGTGTCCCTCGTCACTGGACATGAATCCCGGTTTCAACTGTCAACCGGGCATATTGCAGACGTATGGGGTTTGTGGGCGCAGAGGTTTGGGTGATGTCAATGTTGTGAACACAGTGCCCCATGGTGGCGGTGGGTATGAGTATGGGCAGGCATAAGCTAATTGACAACGTAACACCAATGGCCATTTTATCTCGCATGATAATTATGCATACCGTGACGAGGCAGCCCTGACGGCGCCCATATAGTCAGTTTAGCCATCTTCATGCCACCGGTACCATCACCTCATGTTTCAGCATCATAACCGCCACGGACTCCATGTTCACATGGATTCTGTACAAATACATTGGAAACTTGCTGAAACGTTCCCAGCTTCTTCCCGTGAAGCATGTTTGGGATGCTCTGGAATCGACGTGTACGCACAACGTGTTCCAGTTCCCAGCCCATATCCCGAGCACTTCGCACAGTTATTCGAAGAGGAGCTGGCGTCAACATTCCCACAGCCCACAATCAACAAGCCTGATATTGCTATGACCAAACAAGATGCATATTCTGTAATTGCCAGATAGTGTAAAACATCTTTAGCTTAGGAGCTAAGGATTTTACTTTCAACTTGACTCGATTTCCTCTTACTCATGTTAGCCCGATTGGCATGCTGGCTGTAAGAATGTCCACCAGAACTGTTGCCAGAGAATTGAATGTTCATATCTCTACCATAAGGTGCCTCCAATGTTGTTTTAGAGAATTTGGCAGTACGTCCAACCGGCCTCACAACCTCAGACCAGGTGTAACCACGCCAGCCCAAGACCTCCACATCCAGCTTCTTCACCTGCCGGATCGTCTGAAACCATTTCTACACAAACTGTCAGAAACCGTCTCAGAGAAGCTCATCTTCATGCTCGTCGTCCTCACCATGGTCTTGACCTGACCGCAGTTTGGCGTCGTAACCGACTTCAGTGGCAAAATGCTCACCTCCGATGGCCGCTGGCACACTGGAGAAGTGTCCTCTTCGCGGATGAATCCCGGTTTCAACTGTACCGGGCATATTGCAGACGTATGGGGTTTTGTGGGCGAGAGGTTTGGGTGATGTCAATGTTGTGAACACAGTGCCCCATGGTGGCGGTGGGGTTATGGTATGGGGCAGGCATAAGCTATTAACAACGAACACAACTGCATTTTATTGATGATAATTTGATACCGTGACGAGAGCCTGAGGCCCATTGTCGTGCCTTTCATCCACCGCCATCACCTCATGTTTCAGCATCATAACGCACGACTCCATGTCACAWGGATCTGTACACAATACATGGAAACTGAAAACGTCCCAGTTCTTCCCGTTGAGCATGTTTGGGATGCTCTGGATCGACGTGTACGACAACGTGTTCCAGTTCCCGCCAATATCCAGCAACTTCGCACAGTTATTGAAGAGGAGTGGGTCAACATTCCACAGGCCACAATCAACAGCCTGATATCTATGACCAACAGATGCATATCTYTATTCCCAGTRGTGTAAAAATCCGTAGRTTAGGAGCTAAMGATTTTATTTCAATTGACTGATTTCCTTATATGTTGCGTTTTTATACCTCCCTAAATGGCTCTAATCTGATGTGGGTAGTGGGGTGGTAGAATGTCTAGTCTTCTTAATGGGCTCTAATCTGATTTAGTGGGTAGTGGGGTGGTAGATGTCTAGTCTTCTTTAATGGCTTAATCTGATCGTGGTTTTGTGGGTGTTGATGTCTAGTTCTCCTTATGCTCTAATCTGATAGTTGTAGTGGCTGGTAGACTGTCTAGTCTCCTTGTGGCTCTACCTACTTGATTTGATGATCGGTGGTGGGCAGTCGTGTGCTAGCATGTCTAGTCTCCTTTATATCTAATCTTATACAGTGTGTTGATTGTACAGCACGTGCCGGGTGCTAGATGTCTAGTCTCCCTTATGGCTCTAATCTGATAGTGGTAGTGGGCTGGTAGCATGTTCTAGTCTCCCTCAATGGCTCTAATCTGATAGTGGTAGTGGGGTGTAGATGTCAAGTCTCCTTTAATGGCTCTAATCTGATAGTGGTCTGTGTGTGTGTGGTTGAATGGTTAGTCTCCCTTTTGTGGCTCTAATATGATGTGGTAGTGGGAGTTGTAGCATATCTAGTAATCCCCGTATGAAACTCTAATCTGATAGTGGTAGTGGGCCCTCGAGTAGTACGTTACCTGTCTAAGTCTCCCTTTATGGCTCTCTCTGATGTGGTACTGGGTTTGGTAGATGTCTAGTCTGCCTTTATAAAAACTCTAATCCGATATGGTACGTGGGGCTGCAGCTAGAGTTATACTTCTCGTCTCCCTTGTGGCTCTTTATCTGATAGTTCGTGCTGGTTGGGACACTGGTAGATGTCTAGTCTCCCTAATGGCTCTAATTGATAGTGGTTCACAGTGTTTAGCGGTGGGTAGATGTTAGTCTTCTTTATGGCTCTAATCTGATAGTGGTCATTGGTGGTGGTTGATGTCATAGTCTCCGCTTTTGGCCGTCTCGTATTATACACTGATAGTGGTAGATATGGTAGATGTCTTAGTCTCCTTTGTGGCTCTAATATGATGGTTGGTAATGGGGTCGTAGATATCTTAGTCTCCCTTATGGGCTCTAATCTGATAGTGGTAGTGGGTTGGTAGACACTGTTTATACGTCTTCCCTTTATCTGGCTAATAATCTTATAGTTGGCTACAGTTGGAGGTGGTCGATGTCTAGTCTCCCTTGTGGCTCTGGAATCTGATCAAGTTGTAAGTGAGCTGGTAGATGTCTAGTCTGCTGTGGCCTCTAATCTATTTTATAGTGGTAGGGGGTTGGTAGACGTGGTTAGTCTACTTTATAAGCTCTAATCTCGCTAGGTGGTTACTGGGACCTTGGTAGATGTCTAGTCTCCTTTAATAACTCTAATCTGACTAATGTTAGTGGGCTTGGTAGATGTCTAGTCTCTCCTTGTGGCTCTAAATCTGACTAGTCTCGCTCAGGGGCTGTCTTAGCGTAGATGTCTAGTCCCCTTTTGTCACCTGCTTATGAATCCTTATAGTGGTAGTGGGTTTGGTTAGATGTCTTGTCCTCCCCTTTATAACTCTAATCCTGATAGTGCGTAGTGGGGTGGTTGATGTCTAGTCTCCTTTATGGCTCTAATCTGATAGTGGGTAGATGTGGTAGATGTCTAGTCTCCTTTGCCGCTCTAATCTGCATCAGTGGGTGGGTTGGGTACGGGGTTGGTAGACGATTGGTCTTACGTCTCCACTCTCTCATGCTCGCTTTAATCACTGAGAATAGTCGCGTAGTGGGCTGGTAGATGTCTAGTCTCCTTTATGGCTCCTAATCTGATAGTGGTAGTGGGGTGGCTAGATGTCTAGTCTCCTTATGGCTCTAATCTGATAGTGCGTGAGTGCTGGTAGACGTCTAGCTTCCTCTACTGTTTATACTCATACACTCTCGACTACGGTTTAGCGTAGTGGGCCCTGGTAGAATGTCTGGCTCTTATGGTCAATCTGAAGTGGTAGTGGGGGTGCTAGATGTGCTAGTCCCGCCTCGATATAGCTCTAATCTGATAGTGGTAATCACTTGGTGTGTACTGCGTAGATGTCCAGTTCTTCTTTTATGGCTCTAATCTTGATAGTGGTTTTGGTGTGTGCTCATGGTTATCCGTCTAAGTCTCCTAATGGCTTCTAATTGATAGTGGTAGTTGGGTGGAGATGTCCTAAGCTCTTCTTATGGCTCTATATCTGATAGTGGTATGGGGTTGGTAGATGCTCTAGTCTTCTTATGGCCTCTAATTGATCGTGGTTTTGTGGTGGTGATGTCTGTCTCGCTTATGGCTCTCAATCTGGATAGTTGTAGTGGGCTGGTAGATGGTTAGTCTCCCTTGTGGCTCTAAATCTTATAGTGGTAGTGGGCTGGTAGACATGTCTAGTCTCCTTTGATAACTCTAATCTTATCGTGGTAGTGGGGTGCTAGACGGCTGTTCTGTGTTCTCTACACTTATGGCTTCTAATTGATAGTGGAGTCGGGCTGGTAGATGTCTAGTCTCACCTAATCCACTGGCTTTCTATAATCCCTGATAGTGGTAAGTGGGGGTGGTAGAGTCAAGCTCTCCTTTCATGGCTCTAATCTGATAGTGGTTTTGTGGTGGTTGATGTTACGTGTTTTGTCTCCTTTATCGGATCTAATCACTTGTTACTGACTTAGTGGTAGATGTGGTTAGATGTCTAGTCTCCTTTGTGGCCTCTAATATGATGGTGGTAGTGGGATTGTAGATATCTAGTATCCCGGTATGACTCTAATCTGATAGTGGTAGTGGGGCTGGTAGATGTCGCTAGTCTCCTTGTGGCTCTAAATCTGATAGTGGTTTGTGGTTGGTAAGATGTCCTAGTCTCCCTTGTGGCCTCTAATCTGATAGTGTGTAGTGGGCTCGGTACGAGATGTCTAGTCTCCCTTGTGGCTCAATCTATAGGTGTAGTGGGTTGGTAGAAATGTCTAGTCTCAATTTTAGTATTGACTACTACATCTTATAGTGGTAGTGGGTTGGCTACGCAGTGTTGACTGTAGTCTCATGACTATGGAGCTCATATAGAAGGTCTTTGTGATGTGAAGTTCAGTTAATTTGTATTGGGGAGATTCACGGGCATAGGTGTAATGATGGTCTGATGTTTTGTACCAGCGCTCTGTGGCTCTAATCACCTTGATTATGGTTGGGTCATGGTAGCGGCTGAGATATAGTGATTTGTCTATAGTGTCATCCTTGATAACCATCTAAAACCATGATAGTGGTAGTCGGGGTGGCTCAGATGTCACTAAGGTATTCGTATGTGTACTGGCTATAAGATGTGAGTAGAGCGGTCTGAAGATTAGTAGGCCGTGCTAGATGTCTTCAGTCTCCCTTATGGCTTTTATCTGATAGTGTCCATACGAAACAATTCTGTGGACTGGTAGATGTCTGAGTGCTTTCTTCCTTGACACATTGGTGACTATGGATCTTTTCAGCGCAATGTTATGGCATAGGTATGTAAGTGGAGATGGTAGATCGGTGAATAGTAATCGCGCGCATAAGTCGAGTTGTTCCACCATAAACTTTTTGATTTCAGCTCAGCGATGCTAGCGTTGGGTTGCGCATGTAGAATGGAGTCTAGTCGAGCTGTGCCCATTTTTATAACCTGCTACAATGACTCGATAGGGTGGGTAAACGGTGACCTGGTTGGGTAGACTTTGCGTTAGTTCCTTGTGCCTATGTGGCTCTAACGTGTATTAGTGTATAAGTAAGAATTAGACGAGTCTGCGTTCACAAACTGAAAACTTTATTTGAGTCTCAGTACTACTCGACCCCGTTGTGGTGTATATCTAATCTTATACGTGGCTTCATGTGCGGTTCCTATAGAGATCCACGTGTTTGTTCCTCTTTTATATATATACTCACATGAAGACGTACTCTGGTAAGCCTAAAACGATTGTGGGATGTGTAATACTGTATTGTGATAGATCTCGAGCGATATATACTTGGCGCATGAGATTATGCTAGATTAAGTGCTCGGGTGTCGCATCAGCACATGTCCTAAGAGAATTTACCCTGTGTTTAGATGCTGCTTATAGTGCATTACGTCGAGCTAGTGATGCATGGGTTTGGAGAGTGTCATAGTCATCCCGTTAGAATGGCTCACTTCAATGGCTGCTCCATCATAGTGGTGAACCCATCGCTCTCGCGCGTGTATGGTAAGCATCGTCTCCCTCGCTTCTTCACTTATGCTGGCTCTATCTTCACTCAGATGGATAAGTGGGGTGCTAGATGTTAGTCTCCTTAACGGTCTCCTACTCTGCATAATGGTTAGCTCCTGTGGCCTGGCTAGTGAGTTGTCTAAACGCCTCTCTCACCCTTACACTGCGTTCTACTCTCATGATCAGTCGCCGCTCCATCGACTCTGTGGATTAAGACTGTCAAGCCTCTTCCACCTTTCTCTTGCCTCGCAGATCTCACCTACTACATTGACATGTTCGCGCTCTCCATCGTCTCGTGTGCGCTTAGCTTGACGATATTCTACGCTATATCCTAACCTCCGTCACTTCCTGTATTCTAATTCTCGACTATAGATGGCTATGTTCCTCCCGTCGCGTCTGGAGTATTCGTCCTTACGTCAGTCACTCTACTGGCTCTAATCTGTACCTAGCTCGGTCAGTCGGGCTCACCATAGGATAAGAATTCGTCTATCTCTCTCTCTCATATCTCAAGCGCTCTTACATTCCACACAACTGACTCAGTGGTAGAGGTGTCGGGGTGAGTGATGTATTTTCATAGCTCCAGTGTCCGTTGTGGAGGCGTTCTCACATCCTCTATAGTGCATGTCAGTGGTAGCTACGCGGATTCAGGAGTGGTAGAACGAATAGCTCCATATATGCTACTCTGGGTCTATAACTCCTAGAGATGATGAGAATTCAGAGCTCAGGCTAACAAAACAGTACCCTCTCCAACAACAGCTGAAGCTCTGAGAACACAAAGATCGAGACCACACCCAGCTCTGCTCTGGCAGTACGAACCACAGCAAAAAGACGACAGACATAAACCGTTTCTCAGTTATGGAGCGATAAAGATAACAGAGATATTAATATGGGAGACATACTAAGGTGCGTACTGTGTAGTTGCGATACAAGCATAACTAGGGGTGTTTTTCTGGTGAGGTATATTGAACCAGGCCCTGTCAGGTATGTTAGCAGCAGCTGTTGACAATGTGCTTAGTGGGTTCTTATGCAACCTCTGCTTCAATGTGAGGATAAGTGAGAGAAGTATGGGGGGCTTTACTTACTACTACTGTTTAGTGAGAGAAGTAGGGTTTTACTTACTACTACTGTAAGTGAGAGAAGTAGGGCTTTACTTAACTGCTACTGTAAGTGAGAGAAGTAGGGCTATACTTAATACTACGTGAGAGAAGTAGGGCTTACTTACTACTACTGTAGTGAGAGAGTAGGGCTTTATTACTATACGTAAGTGAGAGAAGTAGGGCTTTACTTACTACTACTGTAAGTGGAGAAGTAGGGCTTTACTTACTACTAGTAAGTGAGAGAAGTAGGGTTTACTTACTATACTGTAAGTGGAGAAGTAGGGCTTTTTACTACTACTGTAAGTGAGAGAAAGTAGGGTTTACTTCTACCTACTGTAATGAGAGAGTAGGGCTTTACTTACTACTACTGTAAGTGAGAGAAATAGGGCTTTAACTTACTACTACTAACGTGAGAGAAGTAGGGCTTTACTTAGCTACTACTGTACAGTGAGAGAAGTAGGGCTTTACTTAATACTACTGTAATGAGAGAAGTAGGGCTTTACTTACTACTACTACATGAGAGAAGTAGGGCTTACTTACTGCTACTACATGAGAGAAGTAGGGCTTTACCTTACTACTACATGAGAGAAGTAGGGCTTTACTTACTAACTATGTAGTGAGAGAAGTAGGGCTTACTTACTGCTACTACTATGAGAGAAGTAGGCTTTACTTACTTTGCTACTACATGAGAGAGTAGGGCTTTACTTACTCATACATGAGAGAAGTAGGGCTTTACTTATACTACTGTAAGTGAGAGAAGTAGGGTTTACTTACTATACGTGAGAGAAGTAGGGCTTTACTTACTACTACTGTAATTGTGAGATGTAGGGCTTTCTTACTACTACTAAGTGAGAGAGTAGGGATTTATCTTTCTATCATTATGTGGTAAGTTGGTATGAGCGAAGTAGGGGGGTGCTAGATGTCTAGTGCTTTTTAATATTATATGGTGCTAGAAACTTCTGATAGTGGTAGTGGGACACTGGATAAGGATGTCTAGTCTCCTAAAGTGCTCTAAGAGTAGCGGATATTGTCGTGTAGTTACTAACTAGAGGCGCGTGTGTGAGGGTAGAAGTAGGTGAGTCTCGCTTTTTATGGAACTCTCACTTCAACTCTTGATAGATTGGTAATTGTGAGATTTGTGTTGGTGGGTTGAGTGTCTTATGTACTCTTACCTACTACTCTTACAATGAATGAGCGTCATGATAGGGCTTTACTTACTACTCTCTGATAAGTGGTGTAGATATGAGAGTTAAATGGGGATCGATCGAAATGAAAGGAGCCTTCAGACATAACTACTCTTTGTGGCATATTTCGTTATTGAGATAGAGGGAAGAGGAGTAGAAGTCGTAGACATGGCTACTGGGTACTTGTAGGATGTTAAGTGAGAGAAGAGTAGCCTCTAAGTGTACCATACTACACCGTAGTGAAAAGAGAAGAAGAGCTTAGACCTACTACTACTGTAAGTGAGAAAGAAGAGCTAGACATCACTGTACTGAACCTTCTAATCTGATAGTGGTAGTGGCTGGTGATAAGTGAAGTGAGTCTAGGATGATCCTTTAGATCGCTAATCTTACTTATATCTGATAGTCTGTAGTGAGTGCAGTGAGAATGAAGAGTGATCTATGACTACTGTAAGTGAGAGCAAGAAGAGCTTAGACATACTATCTAGATACCTCTGTACAGCTTTGAGGATGGAAGGCATCACGTAATCTGATAGAGCTAGGATCTGTGATGTGCTTTGACGTAGACTTTGGTATTAGTCATGCTCGCATGTGAGTAGACTACACAGTAGCATGATGACTGCACATATGTATTTGTACTAGTTCTGGGGTGAGTAGAAGTGTGTTAGTGATAAGAGATATGACGCCTAGCACTCTGTGGTCTACTTACAGTAATCTTATAGTGAGATATGTGAGAGGAAGAAGGGTTGGTAGAGGAATGTCATAACGCTATCTCATACTGTTAAAGTTGAGACGATAAATGACGTAAGTCATAGGTGTATCACTGTAGGCTGAGTCTGGTACAGTGAGAGAAGGCCTAGATGTCTAAGTCTCCCTTATGGCTCTAATCTGATGAGTGGTAGTGGGCTGGTAGATGTCTAGTCTCCCTAATGGCTCATAAAGATACCGTATAGAATATGCGCTACGTTGGGAGATCGGATATGATGCTGGAGTTACGACATTGATAGATAGAGCTCTTCAGATCATTACTGATAGTGAGATTTTGTTGGATGTGGGTTTGATGTCATAGTCTTCCTGATAGGTAAGGACTGACCTCAATACGGATTGACATATAGTAGCGCTCATACGTGGGGTGAAAGTGTGATGGGTAGGATAATGAAGACCTTGTCTAGTCCCTCCAGAGCATAGCTACTACTGTAGTGAGCTAGTGTGTAGAGCGTCAGACTCATACTAGTACTGTAAGTGAGCATGAAAAAAAGTAGATAAGACATATGGTGGTAGTCGTTACTATGGTAGGAGTGTGTGGAGTATTAGAAGAAGGAGTCTAGATCATACACTACTACTGTAAGTGAGAGAAGAAGAGCTAGACATACTACTATGTAAGTGAGAGAAGAAGAGCTAGACATACTACTACTTAGTAAGTTGAGAGAAGAAAGAAGCTAGACATACTATACTGTAAGGAGCAGAAGAAGAGGCTAGACATACTAACTATGTAAGGAGTGAGAAGAACTTTGTTTGGGATATGTTTTAACTTACAACACTCGCTCTAAGGATATAAACATCTCACCCCATAGAGGCTCGACCCCTTCACTCTGATAGTGGTAGCGGGCTTGGTCCTCGCTAGAATCGTATAGGTCTATCCTTCTCCAGTAATCAGTAACTCACGTACCAGCCAGCCAAAGATCTGATAGCTCAGGGCTGAGTTTAGTAGTCAGCCAGTTAGTCCAGCCAAGTCAGTCAGGCGAGGTGAGTGCGAGTCAATGACCGAGTCAGTGTCAGTTCATAGGCCTAGTCAGTCAGCTTTAGCTCAGTCAGTTTCAGTTAGTGCTTGTTCAGACACCAGTAGCTTCAAGATCTCGAGAATTGGTTGTGGGTTTGTGTAGATTGTCTGTTTCCTTTTATTTTCCAAAAAGCTAATCTGATAGTGTAGTTCAAGTCAAGGGGCTGGTAGAGATGGTCTTACGTCTTTACCTGTGGCTCTATCTGATAGTTGTAGTGGGCTTGGTAGACTGTCTAGTCTCCTTGTGCTGCCTAATCTTATAGTGGTAGTTTGGGTCTGGTAGAAAGTCTAGTCTCCTTTTATAATCTAATCTGACATAGTGGTAGTGGGGTGGTCGATTGTCTTCAGTGTCCACTTATGGCTCTAATCTGATAGTGGTAGTGGTGGTGCTAGACATGTCTAAGTCTCCCTTATGACTCTAATCTGATAGTGGTAGTGGGCTGGTAGAATGTTCTAGTCTCCGCCTTATGGCCTCTAATTTTCTGAAAATAGTGGTAGTGGGCTGGTAGAATGTCTAGTCCTCCCCCTTGTGGCTCTACTGTGGATAGTGGTTGTGGGTTGGTAGAATGTTAGTCTCTCCTTTATAACTTCTAATCTTATGTGGTAGTGGGGGTGCTAGATGTCTAATATCTCCCTTATGGCTCTAATCTGATAGTGGTCGTGGGCTGGTAGAAATGTCTATTCTCCCTAATAGCTTCCTAATTCTGATAGTGGTAGTGGGGTGGTAAGCTGTCAAGGTCCAGCGTCGAGAGGAGAGGAGAGGGTAAGTGAGTCCCCGTCCTCCTCAAGTCTTCCGGCAAGAGAGGTAAGAGTCCAGAAGAGAGGGTCTTTCCGAAGAGAAGGGGAAGCTCGCAGTCCCTGGGTGAGGGTTAGAGAAGCAAGAAGTAAAGAGAGGAGAGGGAAGACCAGGTCAGTGAGAGAGTCCGTCCGGAGTTTCCCCCCTCTCCCTCTTCTCCCTAGTCCCCCTCCTCTCCTTCCCTCTTCTTTCCTCCTAGTCCTGTCTCCCCCTGTTCTCCTTTAATGGCTCTAATCTTGATAGTGGTTTTGTGGTGGTTGATGTCTAGTCTCCTTTATGGCTCTACTCTATTAGTGGTCGATGTGGTAGATGTCTAGTCTCCTTTTGTGGCTCTAATATAATGGTGGTCGTGGGGTTGTAGAATATCTTTAGTTTCCGTATGATCTAATCTGATAAGTGGTAGTGGGCTGGTAGATGTCTAGTCTCCTTTGGTGGCTTCTAATCTGATATGGTAGTGTGGCTGGTAGATGTTAGTCCTCCTTTATGCTCTAATCTGATAGTTCGTAGTGGAGCTTGTAGTTGTCTAGTCTCCCTTGTTGGCTCTAATCTGATAGTGGTTGTGGGTTGGTAGATGTCTAGTCTCCCTTGTGGCTCTAATCTGATAGTTGTAGTGGGCTGGTAGATGTCTAGTTCTCCCTTGTGGCTCTAATCTATAGTGGTAGTGGGTTGGTAGATGTCTAGCTCCTTTTATAACTCTATCTTATAGTGGTAGTGGGGGTGCAGATGTTAGTCCCTTTCCTTATGGCTCTAATCTGATAGTGGTAGTGGGCTGGTGAGATTGTTCTAGTCCTCCTAATTGCTCTAATCTGATAGTGGTAGTGGGGTTTGGTAGAGATGTCTAGTCTCCTTTATGGCTCTAATCTGATAGTGTTTTGTTGGTGGTTGATGTCTAGTCTCCTTTATGGCTCTAATCTGATGGTGGTTAGTCGGGGTTGTTAGATATCTAGTATTCCGTATGATTTCTAATCTGATAGTGGTTTAGTGGGCCTGGTAGATGTCTAGTCTCCTTTTAATATAACTCTAATCTGATAGTGGTAGTGGGCGTGGTAGACTGTCTAGTCTCGCTTGGTGTCACTATCTGAATAGTGGTTGTGGGTTGGTAGATGTCTGTCTTCCTTTATAACTCTCCTAACTGTAGTGGTAGTGGGCTGTAGATGTCTAGTCTCCCTTGTGGCTCTAATCTGATATTTGTAGTGGGCTGGTAGATGTCTAGTCTTCCTTTGTGGCTCTAAACTTATAGTGGTTAGTGGGCTGGTAGATGTCTAGTCTCCTTTATAACTCTAATCTGAGAGTGGTAGTGGGCTGTGTAAGATGGTCTAGTATGCCTAATGGCTGCTCTGATAGTGGGGTTGTGGGTTGGGTAGAGATGGTCTAGTCTCCTTTATAATCTAATCTGATAGGTGGTAGTGGGGTGGTCGATGTCGAGTCTCAATTATGGCTCTAATCTGATAGTGGTAGTGGGGTGCTTAGAATGTCTAGTCTCGCCTTATTGGCTCTAATCTGATAGTGGTAGTGGGCTGGTAGAATGTCCTAGTCTCCCTAATGGCTTCTAATTCTGATCGTGGTAAGTGGGGTGGTCAGATGTCTAGTCTTCTTTATGGCTCTAATTGATAGTGGTTTTGTGTGGTTGATGTCTAGTCTCCTTTATCGGCTTTAATCTGATAGTGGTAGATATGGTAGATGTGTAGTCTCCTTTGTGGGCTCTAAATATGATGGTGGTAGTGGGGTCGTAGATATTAGTCTCCTTATGGCTTAATCTGATAGTGGTAGTTGGGCTGGTAGATGTTCAGTCTCCCTAATGGCTCTAATCTTTATGAATAGTGGTAGTGGGTGGTAGATGTCTAGTCTCTTTATAACTCTAATCCTGATTGTAGGGGGTGGTTTGTGTCTATCTCCGTTATGGCTCTAATCTGATAGTGGTAAGATGTGGTAGATGTTCCTTTAGTCTCCTTTGTGGCTCTAAATCTGAGAGTGGGTAACCTTTTTCGCACTGTTAGTCAGCCAGTCAGCTTCAGTTAGTAGTCATCAGTCAGTTAGTCAGACAGTCAGTTAGTCAGTCAGTCAGTTCAGTTAGTCAGCCAGCAGTCAGTCATTGCAGTTCAGTCAGTCAGTTAGTTCAGGCACGCTCATCTGCCAGTTAGTTCAGATTCAATCAGCGCAGTCATCAGGCAGTCAGCCAGCCAGTCGCAGCCAGTAATAGCAGTTAGTAGTCAGTCAGTGTGGGAAATTCACAATTTTTCGATGTTGGCAGCTGTTTCTTTTGCCTTGATTTTAGATTATAGAGGTTCTGTTTGTGGGCAGGAACATATAGATATACTAGATACTGTTTGTTAGGCAGGAACATATAACTATAGACGGTTCTTTTGTGGCAGGAACATATAGAAATATATCGAGGCGTTCTTGTGGCAGGAATAATAGAATTAGAGGTTCTGTGTTGTGCAGGAACATATACGCAATTAGAGGTTCGTTTGTGGCAGGAACATATGAATATATATAGAACTGGTTTGGGCAGGAACATATAGAATATATACTGTATTATATGTTTGTGCAGAGCAGGTACCCATTGAATAATAAGATTTCAGGCAATCTATAGAAAGGAGAGGGTAGACTAAAAGGTTTTGGCGCAGGGTACAGCCGACAGTAACGCTAACTAACATTAATACTAACTAACATTGTGTTTCCCATTAGAAGTCATAGAATTCGATAAATATCGTCAAAATAATATGTACATCACCTCTAACTGTGTTGAATCCCCCCATTCCTTTAGAAAACACATGTAGATAAAATGAAGCAGGGAGTAATGAAGTATTATTATATGTATGCTTATTAATTATTATTCAAGCAACGTATGCTTGTTGC
>NW_019943536.1:35626-41558 GCF_002910315.2 Salvelinus sp. IW2-2015
TGTTTTTGTTCAGGTAATTGTTATTGATTACTGTATTGTTTGTAAAAAATAAATAAAATAAAAACACTTGAAAAGGAAAGCATTTCACCTATAATTGTGTACGTGACAGTAAAACGTAAAACTATGGTTTGGGGAAATTAAAGTAAAATATCGCAACGGGACTGTGGAATATACAGGAAATTATGTTTCCGTTTTCATGTGCTGTAGATTGTATTTAAGATTGTTTTATGTCAAAGCTTGAAATGGGATCCGTCGGCCTATATAGTTACTACTTTTCCCTAATGTGGCACCAGATAGGGAAATAGGGTGCCATTTGGAACATAGATATTATTTAGCAGTGTGAAGCAGATAACATAACCTATGACCCTGTTCATGTTGTAGACATGGACAGGTAAATAACTCATGACCCTGGTTCATGTTGTAGACAAGACAGGTAACACCTCATGACCCCTGGTTTCATGTGTAACATAGACAGGTAACATAAACCTCATGACCTGGTTCATGTTGTAGACAATGGACAGATAACATAACCTCATGACCCTGGTTCATGTTGTAGACATGGACCAGGTAAAAAACTCATGAACCTGGTTTCATGTTAGACATGGACAGGTAACATAACCTCATGACCCCTGGTTCAATGTTGTAGACCATGGGACAGGTAAACAACGTCATGACCCTGGTTTCTGTTGTAGACCTGGAAGGGTAACATACTCATGACCCTGGTCATGTTGTATGACATGGAACAGTAACATACCTATGAACCCATTGTTCTGTTGTAGACCATGGCAGGTAACAATAACCTATGACCCTGTCATGTGTGAAGACATGGAAGGTAACTAACCGTCATGACCCGGTTCAATTTTGAGACATAGACAGGAAGACAGTTCGACTTATACATTGGTCTTTGCAACTCTTTAGAAAAAGGGTTTCAAAAATATTTTTCCGGTGTCCATAGGAGAACACCTGGTTGGTTCCAGGTATAACTTTTGGTTCAGTATATACACATGTTTGTTCAACGATATATACGCCTGTCTTGGTTCCAGGTATATACGCCTGTTTGGTTTCCGGTATATACCCTGTTGGTTCAGGTAATATGCATGTTGGTTCCAGGTATTATTATGCTGTTTGGTTCAGGTATATACGTGTTTCTCTGTTTGGTTCAGGTATATATGCCTGTTTGGTTCAGGTATATATCCTGTTGGTTCAGGTAATACGCTGTATGTTGGTTCCGGTATAATATCTGTTTGGTTCCAGGTATAATAGTTGGTTCCGATATAGTGTTTGGTTCAGGTATATAGCTGTTTGGTCCAGTATATACCTGTTTGGTTCATGGTATACGCCTGTTGGTCCAGGTAATATATGCCTGTTTTTAGTATGAACGTTTTAGTATTTGGCCTGTTTGGTTCCAGGTTATAAGCCTGTTTGTCGTTACGGTTGTTCAGGTATATACCCTGTTTGGTTCCAGTATATATGCTGTTTGGTTCCAGGTATAGACGCCTCGTTTTTGGTTCCAGGTAGAACTTGTTTGGGTTCCATGTAAGCCTTGCGAAAAAGGTTCTTCATGGAATGAAAGGGTTTCTACCTGGAACCAAAGGGTTACGACTGAATGAAATTGTGCTTTAAAGGGTTCTCCTATGAGGGACAGCCGAAGAAGCCTTAAGGATTTAGATAGCACCTTTTGTATCAAGAGGTGGTGGTTCTGAGTGTTGAAATAAGTTAGTACTCTACAGGCTGATAGATTCTCATGAGAGCCGTGTTTCAATAAAACTAATCGTGCTGGCACGAGTGTCAGTGTTGTGTGTCATAAGAAGGGGCAGGAAGTGTGTGTGGTGTGTGCGCGTATGTGTGTGAGTGTTCCCAGTAAATTGGATTACTGTTGCTGGTAGCCTTATAATGTACTTTATCCGTACATGTTAACTTCCTACCATGTTAGCGTAGTGTAATGTCTACTGATTCCCACTGTTAATCCTTACACTGTTCCGTGTGTACACCACTGTTACGCTCACTGTTTTACCCGTGTTAATCATGTTACACCACTGTACAGCTACATGTTACTTACCTGTTCCGCGTTATCACTATTACCCGTAAAAACTGTTACACTTTCCCGCTGTTACCCACTGACACTGTACCTGTTACACCTGTACGTGTTACCAGTACCCGTTACCCGTTTACACGTTACCCTTAACTGTACATGTACAGGCCCAATGCGAGGAGGTTGTGGACAAGTAATGAGATTCCAGGAAGTTGTATAGAATGTTTGAAGGCTTTGTTTGCCTGTCACCATGTGGATATTATAGTAAAACCCCAACGTATGCGGCTATGTAGGCTATATTGGAGAGCCTGATATTACCTCACAATTACTATAAGGCTTTTTTCCATCTTGTTAATGTTATCCAGCAGTTTGCATATCTAATATGTCGGAAGAAAACGGAAGAGTTCCCAACTTTATTCCCAGTAAAAAATGCCTACTCATCAGAGAACGGGTGTGCCATTAGCACGAAGGAACGTACTCCTTTCGTTTCTGTGCAAAACGTTTGTAAAAAGAAACTCTCAACTGAAAAAACTTTATTGCATATGACGTGGTTAATCCTTCTGCCGTTCACAAGCTATTCAATTTAATCGAAACGCTCTGAACCAAAAATCTTAAATTTGTATTGGAACGGGAATACTGAGTATACTGCATTGCACATTCAGAGAAATATGATATTCAGCTCTCACATGAGCATTTAGGAAATGTAGACATGGCCCCTCTAGACCTCCTCTATATACTCCTCCCTCACTCCTACTCCTACTTCCTCACTCTCCTCTTCCCGTAGTATTCTCGCCACATATCCTCCCTCACATACCTCCCTCCTCCTAACTCATACCCTCCTTCCTACGCTCATCCTCTCCTCCTGCCTCCTAAATTCCTCCTACTTCTCTCATATAATCCTCTCCTCCTCACCTCCCTCCTCTATCCTCCCTCCCCTCGTCATCTCTCCCATACTCCCTCCTCTCAACCCTATCACCGTTGGTGTTGCTAGGTTTTAGTACAAGGTGGGGTGTCTCAGGCATCATCACACACACAGAGTGAGAACATGCATACGGGGCTATTGAGAATTCAGAGCTCAGGCTAACAAAACAGTAACCCTCTCCAACAACAGCTGAAGCTCTGAGAAGACAAAGATCGAGACACACCCAGTCTGCTCTGCACTACGAACCACATGCATAAAAGACGACAGACATAAACCAGGTCTCAGTTATGGAGCGATAAAATAACAGAGATATTAATATGGGAAGACATACTAAGGTGCGTACTGTGTAGTTGCGATACAAGCAATACTAGGGGTGTTTTTTGGTGAGGTAATATTGACCAGGCCCTGTCCAGGTATGTTAGCAGCAGCTGTTGACAATGTCTTAGTGGTCTTATGCAACCTCTGCTTCAATGTGAGATAAGTGAGAGAAGTAGGGCTTTACTTAACTACTACTGTAAGTGAAGAGAAGTAGGGCTTTTTAAGCTTACTACTACTATGTAAGTGAGAGAAGTAGGCTTTACTTAACTGAGCTTACTTAGTAAGTGAGAGAAGTAGGGCTATTACTTAATACTACGTGAAGAAAGTAGGGCCTTTACTTACTACTACTGTAGTGAGAGAGTAGGGCTTTACTTACTCTACGTAAGTGAGAGAAGTAGGGCTTTACTTACTCACTGTAAGTGAGAAAGTAGGGCTTTACTTCTACTACGTAAGTGAGAGAAGTAGGGTTAACTTACTACTACTGTAAGTGAGAGAAGTAGGGCTTTTTACTACTACTGTAATGAAAGAAAGTAGGGCTTTACTTACTACTACTGTAATGGAGAAGTAGGGCTTTACTTATCTACTAATGAGGAGAAGTAGGGCTTTACTTACTACTACTATGACTAGTGAGAGAGTAGGGCTTTACTTACTACTACTGTAAGTGAAGAGGAAGTAGGGCTTTACTTATACTACTGTAACGTGAGAGAAGTAGGGCTTTACTTACTACTACTATGAGAGAAGTAGGGCTTTACTTACTCTACTACATGAAGAGAAGTAGGGCTTTACTTACTACTACTGAGAAAGAAGTAGGGCTTTACTTACTACACTGTAAGTGAGAGAAGTAGGGCTTTACTTATGTACTACATGAAGAGAAGTAGGCTTTACTTACTGCTACTACATGAGAGAAGTAGGGCTTTACTTACTACTACATGAGAGAAGTAGTGGCTTTACTTACTACTACTGTAAGTGAGAAGTGGGTTATATTATAGTGAGAATAGGCTTTACTTACTACTACTGTTTGTGAGATGAGGCTTTTAACTTACTACTACTACATGGAGAGAGGGCTTTACATTACTACTACTGTAAGTGAGAGAAGTAGGGCTTACTTACTGCTACTACATGAGGTAACATACTATTGAGAGAGCTAAGAAAACAGGATGACCCCTTTTATCCTCACTCCTAGTGTCGTGTTAAAGGTCTGATAGTTTGGAGTTGGGGATTTCTCTGGTGTTTTATCCTTTACAGCTTGTGGTCAAACAAGTTCATGGTGTTACTGTCATTGGTTTATGTCAAGTACGGCTTCAGGTTCAACACTTCAGGGTTTGAAATGTTGTTTGTTACGTTTGTATTTACAAATTAATTCTGAAGAAAATCAACAGAAGTCTTTATTTTTTATTTTTATACAGAACACGCTCAGAAACGAAGAGTGCCATATACAACAATATGTCACTTGTAGGAGAACCCTCTTTTCGGATCATATTGAACCCTTTTTGGTTCCACATATAACCTCTGGTTCCACATAGAACCTATTGTTCCACATAGAACATCTGCTTCCACATAGAACATATTGTTCCACATAGAACATATGGTTCCACATAGAACCTCTGGTTCTACATAGAACCTATTGTTCCACATCGAACATCTGGTTCCACATAAACATATTGTTCCACATAGAACCTATTGTTCCACATAGAACCTCTGGTTCCACATAGAACCTCTGGTTCCACATAGAACCTCTGAAAGGTTGCTACCTGATTAGTAACCAAAACATATTTTTATTTATATATCTCACCTGAAAGGGTTCTATCTGGAACCATTTTATCAGAGTGTTCTCCTACTGAGACAAATGGTTCTACATAGCACTATGTTGTCTGCTACAGTAGAATAGATACTGAACGTGGTGTGTGTGTAGGGCATACACATTGTGCCGCTTCGAGTTCACCTTGTGATTTTGTACAGGCCTTCACATGAAGTGAAAGACAGGAATGTCGGGCTGTATCAGTAGATCACATCTGTAAATCAACTGTAAAGTGAGTCAAAACCACATCTGACACTACAGTACACCGCATTGTATTATTGCTATATAGATCATGTCACGGCTGAACGGAGGTACTGCAAAGGGTTTTGACTGAATCGATCCAGGGGAGGAAAGTTACCTGGTATCTTTCTGACTGACCACCCTCTCTGTCTCAAACTATGGATGATGGCATAACCCCCCCTCCCCTGTCCCTCTCTTCTCTCTCCCTCTCTCTCCCCGCCCTCTCTTTCTCTCTCCCTCTCTCTCTCCCCCCTTACCTTTTCTCTCTCTCTCTCTCTCCCCCCTCCTCTTTTCTCTCTCCCCTCTTCTCCTTCGCTCTCCACTCTCCCCTCCTCTTTCTCTTCTCTCTGCCCCTTCCATCTTTCTCTCTCTCCCCTCTTTCTCTCTCTCTCCCCCCTCTCTCCTCTCTCTCCTCCCCGCTCTTTCTCTCTCCCCTCCATTTTTCTCTCTCTCTCCCTCCCTCTTTCTCTCTCTTCTCTCTCCCCTCTCTTTCTCTCTCTCTCCCCTCCTCTTCTCTCTCTCTCCCCCTCCTCTTTCTCTCTCTCTCCCCCCTCTCTTTCCTCTCTCACCGTCTCGCCCCCTCTCTTTCTCTCTCCTCATCTCCTCTCTCGGCCTCTCTCCC
>NW_019943536.1:48211-53503 GCF_002910315.2 Salvelinus sp. IW2-2015
TCAGTTTGAAAATATGGGTACGTTATTCAGTTGAAGACTCCTACTCTAAAAAATATGGGTACGTTCATCAGTTGAAAGACTCCTACTCTAAAAATATGGGTACGTTCATCAGTTGAAGACTCCTACTCTAAAATATGGGTACGTTCATCAGTCGAAGACTCCTACTCTAAAAATATGGGTACGTTTATCAGTTGAAAGACTCCTACTCTAAAATATGGGTACGTTCATCAGTTGAAGACTCCTACTCTAAAAATATGGGGTACGTTTATCAGTTGAAGACTCTACTCTAAAATATGGGTACGTTTATCAGTTGATAGACCTACTCTAAAATATGGGTACGTTTATCAGTTGAAGACTCCTACTCTAAAATATGGGTACGTTTATCAGTTGAAGACTCCTGCTCTAAAATATGGGTTACGTTCATCAGTTGAAGACTCCTACTCTAAAATATGGGTACGTTCATCAGTTTGGAAGACTCCTATCTAAAAAGATGCGGTACGTTATCAGTTGAAAAACTCCTACTCTAAAATATGGTACATTCATCAGTTGAAGACTCCTACTCTAAAATATGGGTACGTTCATCAGTTGAAGACTCCTACTCTAAAATATGTGTACTTTTATCAGTTTGAAAAGTCCTACTCTAAAATAATGGATATTTTTCATCACTCCCCAGGTATGACCTGAGAGTCCGCCTACATTCCAGTCAACTTCCTGGGAAAAGTTTTAAGAAGACAGAACCACACTGCTGTATTTCTATCAAACAGGACAGTAGACCAGCAAGCACTACTCTGACTATTGGAGAAACAACATTAATACGCTATGTAGAGAACACATTAATATGCTATGTAGAGAACACATTACTACTCTGACATGTACGAGAACACATTAATATGCTATGTAGAGAACACATTACTACTCTGACTTATGTTAGAGAACACATTACTACTCTGACTATGTGAGAGAACACATTAATTATGATATGTAGAGAACACATTAATATGCTATGTAGAGAACACATTAATATGCTATGTAGAGAAACACATTAATACGCTATGTAGAGAACACATTAATATGCTATGTAGAGAACACAATTACTACTCTGACTATGTAGAGAACACATTAATATGCTATGTAGAGAACACATTACTACTCTGACTATGTAGAGAACACATTAATATGCTATGTAGGAGAACACATTACTACTCCTGACTATGTAGAGAACACATTAATTGCTATGTAGAGAACACAATTAATATGCTATGTAGAGAACACATTACTACTCTGACTATGTAGAGAAACACATTTACTACTCTGACTATGTAGAGAAACACATTAATATGCTATGTAGAGAACACCATTATATTTGCTATGTTAGAGAACACATTAATATGCTATGTAGAGAACACATTAATATGCTATGTAGAGAACACATTAATATGCTATGTAGAGAACACATTACTACTCTGACTATGTAGAGAACACATTAATATGCTATGTAGAGAACACATTACTACTCTGACTATGTAGAGAACACATTAATACGCTATGTAGAGAACACATTAATACGCTATGTAGAGAACACATTAATACGCTATGTAGAGAACACATTACTACTCTGACTATGTAGACAACACATGACTAATTTCCAGAACTTCATTGTCAGCGATAATTCACTGTTGTCTGTTGTCTTGGACTTGTGGTAATACTGTAGATGCATTGTTACGCAACCTGGTCTCAGAGCTTTTCTTATCATTCTGTAAGTAAATCCGAGACACTCCGTTTAATATTACGTATCGTATGGTGTGTATTAATTTGTGGCTGTCCATCACCCATGTCATATGATATGTTACAACTTACAATTTGTATTATATGATAAGAATTTGCTAAACGTATGTGTTACGAATTCTAGCTAGGTGGCTAATGTTAGCTAGCTGGCTAACAGTAGCTAGGTTAGGGTTTAAGGTTAGGTTTAAGTTTAGGAGTTAGATTAAAAGGTTAAGGTTATAGAGGAAGGGTTACGAATTCTAGCTAGCTGGCTAACATTAGCTAGGTTATGGTTTAAGGTTAAGTTTAAGCTTAGGAGTTAGATTTAGATTAAAATGTTAAGGTTATAGTTAGGGGAAGGGTTGTCTAAAAGGGTTAGAGGAAGGGTTAGCTAACAGGGTTAAGGTTAGGGGAAGGGTTAGCTGACATGCTAATAGTTGCAAAGTAGCTAAAAAGTAGTAAGTAGTTGAAAAGTTGCTAATTATCTAAAGTTGTTCCTGATGGGACCTTTGGGTTGCTAGACGTTCACGTTATACGCCTACCCATCCACCCCAACCAACCACACTACTTTGATTTTAGCCTTAAGTAACCATCTGTCTTTATGTATTAACAGCAAACATAACGTACCATACAAATTTGAGTGTCCCGGATTTACATGTACTATGTTACGTCTAGACTGTGAGACCAGGCTTAGTGACTTCATACAGATAACAGTTCATGTGTTCTGTCCATATTGTCTGTGTTAGGTGCGTGTTGATTACATGTAGTACCATGCCAGTAAAGTCAGAGAATGGAATTCAGCATAACTAACTCTAACCCATTAACAGTAAAATGTGGTCTCTCTCTATGCCGTCTTGGGTCTCCTGTGGTAGAATATGGTCTGGATTTTTTTGGGGTTTTCTACATTGGTACTAACCACCCTCTTTCTGCTGGAAATACGGGTAGTATGGAACCTACCCAAAAGGGCTCTACCTGGAATCAAAGTTGTGTTCTTTAGTAGAATTGTTATTTTATATAGTTTTTTTTTCAAGGGTTTTACCTCCCTACCCCTTTTTCTTAAAGGGTAACCTTGGCTCGAGTAGAGCTATGGTTATTTGAGGTGTGTGTTTTTTCTTAGGATATGGTTAACCTCTTTTTTCTAAGAGTGGTAAAGGTGAGGTGAAGTCACACCGTTTTCTATCACATTGGTTTGATTGTTTTGTTTCTATTTTTATTTAAACGCACTTTACGCAGCCGCTTACCTTTCCATTCTCCAGAGCAGCCATTTACAATTGGTATTTGGCAGTATTTTGGCCTTTCAGTGTTGTTATAGGTCAGACAAAATACGACGTCTATCTTCTAACACTGAATTAGATTGGCGAAAGTGGCTATCCATCTTTGACCCCACAATCTCAATAAGGATGAAGGTAGATGGGACAGCTGGGGCCTGAACCTCTTGGGGTTTCTTCAGTTTTTAGCATTTTTCCATATACCATGGTCTCAATACTAGGACGTACTCATTCACTGGGGGATGAAATTCAACCCCCGGACCCCACCACAGGGCTGCGAGGTGAGAAAGTGCATATAGATAAGTATATACATTTTGAGTATCGCAAATCACATGATATTATTTCGTGGACCAGAGTTATCATAAACATTTCAAGAATTTTTAACACATAAGCGGACAAGAATGCAGCTAACATGGTGGAAAAACATGGGAATCATAATAAATGGTAACATAATATATGTCAAGCACAAAGAAGAGACTTTCTGGTTAATATCCCTTCAGGCTGAGCATCTGTTAAATGGGTTGCGTGTGTCTTGGCAATAATTCTCGCATAAGAGAATACATCCCTGCACTTGCTTCTTTTCACCATTTCTGTGTAATTTCTGTCTCATTTCTCATTAATTCTCATGAAGTATCTGAGTCATTTCTGATAATTTCTGTCTTAATTTTTATGGGTCGTTGTGGTCTGTTAATGAATAATGCTCTCTCTCATAGGAGCCTTTTATCATCGTGTTAATATTTTCTCATTTCTCATATTCTGATGCACTTGGGAGGTTCTGATTAATTTCATGCATCTTTATAATGGGGTTGGCGTTGCTGGGGAATTATAATGCCTGCATTGTTCTAAAGCTTAATTTAATTTCTGATCATTTGGGCTTCTATGGCAAGTAAGCTAGGCGGCGTTTCTTCGATTGTAACGGCGTGTTGCTGGCGCCGTAGATGAGCTCTCTACTCTTGGCAATGGCTGATACACTCACATACATAGTTAATAGGTTATGGAGGAGTGTTGCTTTTATCGTTGCGGTTTTGGGGCGTGGAATATGGGTTCCCTGGCCCGATTCGCTTCAGACCTCATCGGTGGGAGTTTCGTATGTGGGCGTCGTTTCCCGGGGGCGGGATTTGCTTCATCCGGCGCTGGAGCGATCTTGAATCGCATACCCCACGGCGGAGCAGACCGTTCGCAGTACGCTACTTTCTATGGTGCGTTGCGCTGATACGAAGGAGACGACGTGTATGGTCTTGGCCCGCTTTACTTCTCTTTCTTCAAAACGCTCACGCCTGGAGTCTTTATGGGGGTGCGTTGGGCGAATGCCCTGCATGCGACTTAAAACCGGAATTCATCAACGTTGACGAGGAGAGGTCCTACCCCTTGCTGGATCTTTATGGGCTGCAAGATGCGAATGCCCTCTGGCGACTGCTGTGTATAGAGTGCCGCGTTGCTGTTGGCTTTCACAAACAATAGCCATTTAGGGAAGGTCCGAACTCGCGCTGAAGTCTTTATGGTGTGGGCGGAATGCCCTGTAACAGTTACATCCTGCTTACGCAGGTATTTTGCAGTCGGTAACCACGTAAAAAACAAAAAAAATAGTCTGTCAAACAAGTAAATACCTGAGTGAGGTCCTGTCAGGACACAGTAAATACCTGAGTGAGGTCCTGTCAGGACACAGTAAATACCTGAGTGAGGTCCTGTCGGTACACAGTAAATACCTGAGTGAGGTCTGTCAGGACACAGTAAATACCTGAGTGAGGTCCTGTCAGGACACAGTAAATACCTGAGTGAGGTCCTGCTGCGGTACACAAAAAACAGTAAATACCTGAGTGAGGTCCTGTCGGTACAACGTAAATACCTGAGTGAGGTCCTGTCGGTACACACGTAAATACCTGAGTGAGGTCCTGTCAGGACACAGTAAATACCTGAGTGAGGTCCTGTCGGTACAAAATCACGCAACAGTAATACCTGAGGAGGTCCTGTCGTACACACGTAAATACCTGAGTGAGGTCTGTCGGTACAACGTAAATACCTGAGTGAGGTCCTGTCGTACACAGTAAATACCTGAGTGAGGTCCTGTCGCGTACACAGTAAATACCTGAGTGAGGTCCTGTCGGTACACAGTAAATACCTGAGTGAGGTCCTGTCGGTACACAGTAAATACCTGAGTGAGGTCCTGTCGGTACACAGTAAATACCTGAGTGAGGTCCTGTCGGTACACAGTAAATACCTATCATATCATTTCCTGATTATAACTGATTAACTTTGGATC
>NW_019943536.1:53528-64182 GCF_002910315.2 Salvelinus sp. IW2-2015
GTCTGATATGTTTTTGTGTGAGGTGCGGTTAGTGACTACATGCATTAACACATGCCAGTAAAAGCAGTTGATGGGATGCCCTGCAGCTGGGCTTGTCTGGAAGCATTAGGTGGGTTGTTTCCCTTTTCCTTATGTATCCTCTTGTCACTGATGTAGACATTCATCAACGTCCACAAGTTGGGTTGTCCGTAGAGCTTCGTCGTCGTATTGTCATGTTGTTCTAAATCAATTCTCAAAGTTTATTGTCCACATGACAGAAATACAATGGGTGTAACACCATACAGTGAAATGCTTACAAGCTTTTTCAACATTTATTAAATAGGATCTTTAAAATAAATTAAAAAAATCAGTGAAAAGTCAGATAAAACCTATAGCAATATATATATTAAATATAAAACTAATATAAAACACACAGTGTATAGTCCTGCTTGGTCCTTAGAGGTTTTTATAAAGACATGAACGATAAAGGTTGGAGAACGAAGTCCAACTTTGAGTTGCTTAGATAAGTACTTACATTTTTTTTAAACATGTTTGTTGGTACCAACCTTCATTTACCGTAACCTTAATTTACCTACCCTTGGTTGGTTTATTACATACCCTTTTCTATCACATTGGTTTGATTGGTTGGTTATTTACATAACTCTTTTCTACCACATTGGTTTGATTGGTTGGTTTATTTACCTACCCTTTTCTATCACATTGGTTTGATTGGTTGTTTTTTTACCTACCCTTTTCTATCACATGGTTTGATTGGTTGGTTTTTACCTACCCTTTTCTATCACATTGGTTTGATTGTTTTTTTTTTTTTACCTACCCTTTTCTATCACTTTGGTTTGATTTGGTTGTTTATTTACCTACCGTTTCTATCACACTTGGTTGATGGTTGTTTTTTTTACCTACCTTTTCACATTGGTTTGATTGGTTGTTGTATTCAAACTGGTCTCTCTGAATGTGATTAATTTGACCAATGAAGGAAGGACGTGGGGCTGAACCTGTTCTTCCCACAGGAGCTCATTGACCGCATGAAGGTACATTATACATTTTGATTTCCACATGATATTATTGGAAGTTTCTACAAAGATTTTAATGAGGCTAACTGTAACTATTATGTCGCAAAGAGATTTCGTTAATTTCTCATAATTTCTCATAATTCTCATAATTCTGTTAATTTCTGTTAATTTCTGTTAATTTCTCATAATTCTCATAATATCTGATCATTTCTGATAATTTCTGTTAATTTCGTTAATTTCTCATAATTTCTGTAATTTCTCATTTCTCATATCTGATCATTTCTGTTAATTTCTGATAATTTCTGTTAATTTCTAAATAATTTCTGATCATTCTATGCTAGCAGCGTCGTTTACCCTGCTGATTACTATTTGACATCACAGTTAAAATAGGGTTATGAAAGTGTTGTCTTCTGTTGTGATGTTCCGTCCCAGTCTCGTCCCCTCGGAAGCTGATCACCCAGACGTTCCAGCAGTACGCTACTCTGAAGGAGGACGAGTGTATGGTCCGTTTCTTCAAAACGCTCACGGAATTCATCAACGTTGACAGGAGGTCTACCCCTGCGAACTGGTGGTGCGCGTTGCTGTTGGCTTTACAAACAATACCATTAGGGAAGGTCCGAACTCAGGTATTTGCAGTCGGTACAACAGTAAATACCTGAGTGAGGTCCTGTCAGGACACAGTAAATACACTGAGTGAGGTCCTGTCAGGACACAGTAAATACCTGAGTGAGGTCCTGTCGGTACACAGTAATACCTGAGTGAGGTCCTGTCAGGACACAGTAAATACCTGAGTGAGGTCCTGTCAGGACACCAGTAAATACCTGAGTGAGGTCCTGTCGGTACACAGAAATATACCTGAGTGAGGTCCTGTCGGTACACAGTAAATACCTGAGTGAGGTCCTGTCGGTACACAGTAAATACCTGAGTGAGGTCCTGTCAGGACACAGTAAATACCTGAGTGAGGTCCTGTCGGTACACAGTAAATACAGTGAGGTCTGTCGGTACAACAGTAAATACCTGAGTGAGGTCCTGTCGGTACACAGTAAATACCTGAGTGAGGTCCTGTCGGTACAACAGTAAATACCTGAGTGAGGTCCTGTCGCGTACACAGTAAATACCTGAGTGAGGTCCTGTCGGTACACAGTAAATACCTGAGTGAGGTCCTGTCGCGTACACAGTAAATACCTGAGTGAGGTCCTGTCGGTACACAGTTAAAATACCTGAGTGAGGTCCTGTCGGTACACAGTAAATACCTATCATATCATTTCCTGATTCATAACTGATTACTTTTGATCAATTACACAAGCACTGGGTTCTTTTTTCACGGCTCACTTCACGGAAAATATTGTATTAGTCTGAAGTTTGTCAAGAAATGAAAGTTAAGTTGCAAACCCACTGTTTGTCCACAGCAAGGTTGGAGTCTGTCAGTGGAGCTGGTGATTGGAGCCAGGGCATTCGCCAACGCACCCATAAAGACTCAGCGGTAAGCAGGATGTTAACTATATACATGGCATTCGCCAACGCACCCATAAAGACTCAGCGGTAAGCATGCAGGGCATTCGCCAACGCACCCATAAAGACTCAGCGGTAACATGCAGGCATTCGCCAACGCACCCATACAGACTCAGCAGTAAGCAGGATGTTAACTGTATACAGGGCATTCGCCAACGCACCATAAAGACTCAGCGGTAAGCAGGATGTTAACTGTATACAGGGCATTCGCCAACGCACCCATAAAGACTCAGCGGTAAGCATGCAGGGCATTCGCCAACGCACCCATAAAAAGACTCAGCGGTAAGCATGCAGGGCATTCGCCAACGCACCCATAAAGACTCAGCGCGTAAGCATGCAGGGTATTCGCCAACGCACCCATAAAGACTCACGTAAGCAGCAGGGCATTCGCCAACGCACCATAAAGACTCAGCGGTAAGCATGCAGGGCATTCGCCAACGCACCATACAGACTCAGCGGAAGCATGCAGGGCATTCGCCAACGCACCCATAAAGACTCAGCGGTAAGCATGCAGGGCATTCGCCAACGCACCCATAAAGACTCAGCGGTAAGCATGCAGGGTATTCGCCAACGCACCCATACAGACTCAGCGGTAAGCATGCAGGGCATTCGCCAACGCACCCATACAGACTCAGCGGTAAGCATGCAGGGCATTCGCCAACGCACCCATAAAGACTCAGCGGTAAGCATGCAGGGCATTCGCCAACGCACCCATACAGACTCGCGTAAGCAGGATTTAACTGTTACAGGGCATTCGCCAACGCACCCATAAAGACTCAGCGGTAAGCAGCGATGTTAACTGTATACAGGGCATTCGCCAACGCACCCATAAAAAGACTCAGCGGTAAGCATGCAGGGCATTCGCCAATGCACCCATAAAGACTCAGCGGTAAGCATGCAGGCATCGCCAACGCACCATAAGACTCAGCGGTAAGCATGCAGGGTATTCGCCAACGCACCATAAAGACTCAGCGGTAAGCATGCAGGGCATTCGCCAACGCACCCATACAGACTCAGCGGTAAGCATGCAGGGCATTCGCCAACGCACCCATAAAGACTCATGGTAAGCATGCAGGGCATTCGCCACGCACCCATAAAGACTCAGCGGTAAGCATGCAGGCCTATCGCCAACGCACCCATAAAGACTCAGCGGTAAGCATGCAGGGCATTCGCCAACGCACCCATAAAGACTCAGCGGTAAGCATGCAGGGCATTCGCCAACACACCCATACAGACTCAGCGGTAAGCAGGGTGTTATATATGTTGCTATTTGTTCATTCATTGCATTGTCGTGAATGATTTCTGGACGATATTCTCCTGTTCTCATGTCCATCCCCAGCCTGTGTGGGGTCGGGGTGAAGTTTCCCAAGTGATAGATTAACCATTAGTATGGAAAATGCTAAACTGAACCAAGGTCAGCATCTACTGAGCATTGTGGGGGAAATGCACTTGCTATTATTGTGATATGTTGTTTGTCTCACCTAGCTGAAGAGGAATGCACTAATTGTAAGTCGCTCTGGATAAGAGCGTCTGCTAAATTACTTAAAATGAAAATGTGACTTCACCCTGCTTTACACTCTTAGAAAAAAAGCTGCTATCTAGAACCTAAAACTGCTCTTCGGCTGTCCCTATAGGGAACCCTTGAAGAACCCTTTTATAGAACTCTTTTGATTCAGGTAGAGCCCTTTTGAGTTCCATGTAATACCCTTTCCACAGAGGGTTCTACATGGAACCAAAAAGTTCTACCGGAACCAAAAAGGGTTCTACCTGGAACCAAAAAGGGTTCTACCTGGAACAAAAAGGTTCTACCTGGAACCAAAAAGGGTTCTACTGGAACCAAAAAGGGTTCTCCTATGGGGACAGGCGAAGAACCATTTGGAACCCTTTTTTTCTAAAAGTATAGAGTTGACACGGAGTGAAAATCCATTCCTGTCCTGTCTTGTCAAATGTTTTCCCGTACTGTCCTGTTTCGGCAACAGCTCTATAACGACTGAACCTTCCGTTCTGTCCCTGTGAAATGACTCCCGTCCCGTGCTCATTTTACACACAGAAATCACAAATGCAAAAAATCGGCTCGCCATAGCGACTGCCCTTTGGCTACTGCTCGGCGGCTGCACCAGACAGTATCCTGCCCTGAACACAGTTGATAACAACCACATTGTCAGAGTTTGGCAATGAAGGCAGCACTTCCACCTACCCAGAGTCGATGAACTCAATTTCTTGAAGGATTCATCATTCACTGACTGTACGTTGGCATCTGAGGTAAAGTAGTGATTGCGCTGTGGCCATGGCTATAACTGGAGCGAGGCATGAGAGTGAGCTGAAGGAAGGAGGGTGAAATTACATTTAACTAATATAATAATATTAAGTAAAAATATATTAGGCCTACTCAGTTTTTAACTAAAATGTTCCACACATACATATCCCCCGCACACACAAAAAAACTCAACTCAGTTATAACTACTCCATTACTGTCCATCCTGTCCTGTCCCAAACTTGATCCCTAGAACCAGAATCCCACAGGACCCCCAATAGTATTTGTATTTATTTATTTATTTCACCACCTTTTTCTCCCCAATTTCAAAATTGTCTCACCGCTGCAACTCCATCAATGGTCTCGGGAGGCAAAGTTGAGTCGTGCGTCCTCCGAAACATGACCCGCCAAACCACACTTCTTTAACACCCGCCCGCTTAACCTGGAAGCCAGCCGCACCAATGCATCGGAGGAAACACTGTTCAACTGACTACCGAGGTCAGCCTGCAGGCTCTGCACCACAAGGAATCGCTAGAGTGCGATGAGGCTAGTAGGCCCCCACCTGCCAAACCTTCCTTAACCCGACGACGCTGGGCCAATTGTGCGCCCCCTATGGAACTCCTGATCACGGCCGGCTGGTGATACAGGCTGGTGATACAGCCGGGATCGAACAGGGTCTGTGACGCCTCTAGCACTGCGATGCAGTGCCTTAGACTGCTGCGCCACTCGGGAGTCATGTGTCCCTGGAGTCCTGTTCCCAGGAGTCCTGTTCCAGGGTCATTCCTGGAGTCCTGTTCCAGGAGTCCTGTTCCCAGGAGTCCTGTTCCCTGAGTCTTGTTCCCTGGAGTCTTGTTCCCTGGAGTCTTGTTCCAGGAGTCTTGTTCCCAGGAGTCCTGTTCCCAGGAGTCCTGTTCCCTGGAGTTCTTGTTCCCAGAGTCTTTCCTCTAGTCTTGTCCCTGGAGTCCTGTTCCCTGGAGTCCTGTTCCCAGGAGTCCTGTTCCCGGGAGTCCTGTTCCCGGGAGGTCCTGTTCCGGGAGTCCTGTTCCCGGGAGTCCTGTTCCGGGAGTCCTGTTCCCAGGAGCTTGTTCCCGTGTCAACCTTTACCCTACACCTGGGGCTGTTAAGTGTATCAGCTAATTGTTTTCTCTCTTATCCCCCAGCCTGTGTGTCTAGCGGATTTCAAACAGATCAAGAGCATCAAGTGTTCATCTCAGAGTGACGGCAAAGCCCTCCTCAACCTGGACATAGACGGAGCCAGACAGGTACACATTAAAATAGATAAAGAAAAAGGTTATTAGTACTGCTCAATCAGACATGGACCGAGTCAGACAGGTAAAACAAGGTAGTGAGGCCTGGCCAACATTTACAAAGAGACTCGGTGTAGGAGTGCTGATCTAGGAACAGTGTTGCCTTTTAGATCGTAATGAATAAGGTTATATGGACAGTGGGGACCTGATCTTAGATCACAATGAAAAAGGTTATATGGACAGTGGGGACCTGATCATAGATAAATCAATTACACAAGCACTGGGTTTCCTTTTTTCACGGCTCACTTCACGGAAAATATTGTATTAGTCTGAAGTTTGTCAAGAAATGAAAGTTAAGTTGCAAACCCCACTGTTTGTCCACAGCAAGGTTGGAGTCTGTCAGTGGAGCTGGTGATTGGAGCCAGGGGCATTCGCCAACGCACCCATAAAGACTCAGCGGTAAGCAGGATGTTAACTATATACATGGCATTCGCCAACGCACCATAAAAGACTCAGCGGTAAGCATGCAGGGCATTCGCCAACGCACCCATAAAGACTCAGCGGTAAGATGCAGGGCATTCGCCAACGCACCCATACAGACTCAGCAGTAAGCAGGATGTTAACTGTATACAGGGCATTCGCCAACGCACCCATAAAGACTCAGCGGTAAGCAGGATGTTAACTGTATACAGGGCATTCGCCAACGCACCCATAAAGACTCAGCGGTAAGCATGCAGGGCATTCGCCAACGCACCCATAAAGACTCAGCGGTAAGCATGCAGGGCATTCGCAACGCACCCATAAAGACTCAGCGGTAAGCATGCAGGGTATTCGCCAACGCACCCATAAAGACTCAGCGGTAAGCATGCAGGGCATTCGCCAACGCACCCATAAAGACTCAGCGGTAAGCATGCAGGGCATTCGCCAACGCACCCATACAGACTCAGCGGTAAGCATGCAGGGCATTCGCCAACGCACACCATAAAGACTCAGCGGTAAGCATGCAGGGCATTCGCCAACGCACCCATAAAGACTCAGCGGTAAGCATGCAGGGTATTCGCCAACGCACCCATACAGACTCAGCGCGTAAGCATGCAGGGCATTCGCCAACGCACCATACAGACTCAGCGGTAAGCATGCAGGGCATTCGCCAACGCACCCATAAAGACTCAGCGGTAAGCATGCAGGGCATTCGCCAACGCACCCATACAGACTCAGCGGTAAGCAGGTGTTAACTGTATACAGGCATTCGCCAACGCACCCATAAAGACTCAGCGGTAAGCAGGATGTTAACTGTATACAGGGCATTCGCCAACGCACCCATAAAGACTCAGCGGTAAGCATGCAGGGCATTCGCCATGCACCCATAAGACTCAGCGGTAAGCATGCAGGCATTCGCCAACGCACCCATAAAGACTCAGCGGTAAGCATGCAGGGTTTCGCCAACGCACCCATAAAGACTCAGCGGTAAGCATGCAGGGCATTCGCCAACGCACCATACAGACTCAGCGGTAAGCATGCAGGGCATTCGCCAACGCACATAAAGACTCAGTGGTAAGCATGCAGGGCATTCGCCAACGCACCCTATAAGACTCAGCGGTAAGCATGCAGGCTATTCGCCAACGCACCCATAAAGACTCAGCGTAAGCATGCAGGCATTCGCCAACGCACCCATAAAGACTCAGCGGTAAGCATGCAGGGCATTCGCCAACACACCCATACAGACTCAGCGGTAAGCAGGGTGTTATATATGTTGCTATTTGTTCATTTTCATTGCATTGTCGTGAATGATTTCTGGACGATATTCTCCGTTGCTTCATGTCCCATCCCCAGCCTGTGTGGGGTCCGGGGTGAAGTTTCCCCAAGTGATAGATTAACCATTAGTATGGAAAATGCTAAACTGAACCAAGGTCAGCATCTACTGAGCATTGTGGGGGAAATGCACTTGCTATTATTGTGATATGTTGTTGTCTCACCTAGCTGAAGAGGAATGCACTAATTGTAAGTCGCTCTGGATAAGAGCGTCTGCTAAATTACTTAAAATGAAAATGTGACTTCACCCTGCTTTACACTCTTAGAAAAAAAGCTGCTATCTAGAACCTAAAACTGCTCTTCGGCTGTCCCTATAGGGGAACCCTTTGAAGAACCCTTTTYTAGAACTCTTTTGATTCCAGGTAGAGCCCTTTTGAGTTCCATGTAATACCCTTTCCACAGAGGGTTCTACATGGAACCCAAAATAGTTCTACCCGGAACCAAAAAGGGTTCTACCTGGAACCAAAAAGGGTTCTACCTGGAACCAAAAAGGGTTCTACCTGGAACCAAAAAGGGTTCTACCTGGAACCAAAAAGGGTTCTCCTATGGGGACAGCCGAAGWACCATTTTGGAACCCTTTTTTTCTAAAAGTATAGAGGTTGACACGGGAGTGAAAATCCATTCCTGTCCTGTCTTGTCAAATGTTTTCCCGTACTGTCCTGTTTCGGCAACAGCTCTATAACGACTGAACCTTCCTGTTCTGTCCCTGTGAAATGACTCCCGTCCCGTGCTCATTTTACACACAGAAATCACAAATGCAAAAAATCGGCTCGCCATAGCGACTGCTCCCTTTGGCTACTGCTCGGCGCTCACCAGACAGTAGCCTGCCCTGCACGCAGTTGATAACAACCACATTGTCAGAGTTTGGCAATGAAGGCAGCACTTCCACRTACCCAGAGTCGGATGAACTCAATTTCTTGAAGGATTCATCATTCACTGACTGTACGTTGGCATCTGAGGTAAAGTAGTGATTGCGCTGTGGCCATGGCTATAACTGGAGCGAGGCATGAGAGTGAGCTGAAGGAAGAGGAGGGGTGAAATTACATTTAACTAATATAATAATATTAAGTAAACTATATTAGGCCTACTCAGTTTTTAACTAAAATGTTCCACACATTACATATCCCCCGCACACACAAAAAAAACTCAACTCAGTTTATAACTACTCCTATACTGTCCATCCTGTCCTGTCCCAAACTTGATCCCTAGAACCAGAATCCCACAGGACCCCCAATAGTATTTGTATTTATTTATTTATTTCACCACCCTTTTTCTCCCCAATTTCAAAATTGTCTCACCGCTGCAACTCCATCAATGGTCTCGGGAGGCAAAGGTTGAGTCGTGCGTCCTCCGAAACATGACCCGCCAAACCACACTTCTTTAACACCCGCCCGCTTAACCTGGAAGCCAGCCGCACCAATGCATCGGAGGAAACACTGTTCAACTGACTACRGAGGTCAGCCTGCAGGCTCTGCACCACAAGGAATCGCTAGAGTGCGATGAGGCTAGTAGGCCCCCACCTGCCAAACCTTCCCTTAACCCGGAKGACGCTGGGCCAATTGTGCGCCCCCCTATGGAACTCCTGATCACGGCCGGCTGGTGATACAGGCTGGTGATACAGCCCGGGATCGAACCAGGGTCTGTGACGCCTCTAGCACTGCGATGCAGTGCCTTAGACTGCTATGCTGCGCCACTCGGGAGATCATGTTCCAGGAGTCCTGTTCCCTGGAGTCCTGTTCCCTGGAGTCCTGTTCCCGTGAGTCCTGTTCCCTGGGCGAGTCCTGTTCCTGGAGTCCTGTTTCCCTGGAGTCTTGTTCCCTGGAGTCTTGTTCCCTGGAGTCCTGTTCCCAGGTGTCCTGTTCCCTGGAGTCCTTGTTCCCTGGAGTCCTGTTCCCTGGAGTCCTGTTCCCTGGGGAGTCTTGTTCCCTGGAGTCTTGTTCCCTGGAGTCTTTCCCTGGAGTCCTGTTCCCTGGAGTTCCTGTTCCCTGGAGTCTGTTCCCTGGAGTCCTGTTCCCTGGAGTCTTTTTCCCTGGAGTCCTGTTCCCTGGAGTCTTGTTCCCTGGAGTCTTGTTCCCTGGATCCTGTTCCCTGGAGTCCTTCCCTGGAGTCTTGTTCCCTGGAGTCCTGTTCCCTGGAGTCCTGTTCCCTGAGTCCTGTTCCCGTGAGTCTTGTTCCCTGGAGTCCTGTTCCCTGGAGTCTCCTGTTTCCCTGGAGTCCTGTCCCTGGAGTCTCTGTTCCCTGGAGTCCTGTCTCCTGGAGTCCTGGTTCCTCCGAGTCCTGTTCCCTGAGTCCCTTTGTTCCCTGGATAGTTCCCTGTTCCCTGGAGTCATGTTCCCTGAGTCCGGATTCCCTGGAGTCGCGTGGTTCGCCTGGGAGTCTGCTGTTGCCCGGATGCCTGGCTTCCCGGGATCGCATAGTTCCCGCGAGAGTCCTTCCCCGGTGAAGTCGCTTTTCCCGTAGTCTGGAGTTCCCGGAAATTGAGTCGTCCTGCACACCCTCACAACATAATGTTTCCGCAGCGCCATCCTGGTGTCCCGGACGTCCCAGTTTCCCTATGGTAGTACCTCTTCCTAGCGAGTGCCTGTTTCCTGGGCAGGTCGGCTGTTCCCTGAGTCAAACTGTGGTCTTGGCTCTGCGTGATGTCACTGATACCCCGAGTCCTGATTCCCGAAGACCAGTCCTTTCCGCCGGAGTCGCTGAATTCCGCAATCCTGTTCCCGATCCTGATCCCCGGGAGTCCGGTTCCCTGAGTCCAATTGTTTTCAGAGTCCTTTTTCCCAGGCTAGTCTTCTGTCCGCGATGTCTCGCATCTCTCTCTG
>NW_019943536.1:64963-79333 GCF_002910315.2 Salvelinus sp. IW2-2015
GTGTGTTTTCTTACAGCCCCTTCTATGCCCGGCGGTGGAGGACGGCGCTTATGACCTGCTTGATCAGCGCCACCTGTGGCTGGTGGTGGGAATAGGTTGTTCTCCCTTACTTAATCATGAGGATCAGCAACAGCACTTTACCCAGCCAATACACACCCCTACGCCCCAGTACCAGTCTTATACCCAGCTCTAACCCCAGCCCAAATACAACTGCGTAGTCCTATTCCATACTCCACACCCTCCACCTTACTTACAAAGACCCGATCGACGGCTGTTTTAAGGAACCTGCCCACCAGGAAACTGCCCCTTCCCCTGGGGCAGCCATGATAGGTGCTGCGGAGCTGTTTTGGGACAGTTGTGTTTACCGCTCAGTGCCATCATTACTGCTCTCTCCGGATCGCTCACTCACTGAAACAGAGACAGGACAGCCGGCTAGCCCTTTTTGCCCCTCGACCAGCCAGGCCCACCAGCCCAACCCTCAAGCCCAGACAACAGAGAGCACCCACCACAAACCACCCTGCCCCCGGAACCCCAGCCAGAGCTCCCAACCCTCAGCCCCAGGACAGACAGAGAGCACCACCACAACCACCGCTTTTTGCCCCGAATCCACCAGGCCCAACCCTCAGCCCAGATGAACAGGCCGAATCGACAAAGAAAGTCAGCGTCGTTTTTGCCCTGAGGGATGGTTATTGAGCTGCTCGGCTCTATTTTCCTGTTCTGTTTCGTCCGTACCACCGTCAATTTCCTGTTGTACGTGATGGTTATTGCTCAGGATATAGTCCCACTGCCCCACGATGCTGGTGTGCGTAATTTCCACCCTGTTTCTCTGTGCTGTAGCCAAGTCTTCCTGCTGTCTGAACCCTTTGTTATATTACTCCTCACTGCAGAGTTCAGACAGCACCTCTTCCCAACGCACCTCCTCCCTCCCTCCTCCATTAAGAGGCCGCTCATGAGCCTGGAAAGCACCTCTCTTTTAGGGAGTAACACCTCTGTACGGGAGGCACTTTGTCTCCTCTTCTCCCTCAATCAATTCAAATGTATTTATATATCCTTTTTACATCAGCTTGATATCATCTTAATGCGTATATCACCAGGAAACCCCTCGCCAGGGCCCTAAAACCCCAAATAGACAATCATCAGCGCAACTCCTTTCATTATGGGAGCTGGACCGTGGCATCATAGTATAGGGGCAGTCCCACTGCTGTGAGATGTTTACCCCACCGTTTTCCCATCCAAAGGCACCTGCAAAGTTCCCGGACATTCTGTGGCGTGGGAAAAACGTGGCACCTTAGGAAACCCAGGTGAAGCCTCAGCGATACGAACACATCCCTTACGAGAGAGTCCCAGCAGGTCACAGACGTGGGGCATACACACATGGGATTTAGAGCGAGGGGCTCTTTGGCTGGCCATTTGGCAGACCACTACATTCCTTGAGATCTTGCAGGAAATCACGCACAGAACGGAGCAGATATGGCTGGTGGCAATGTCATGCTGGAGGGGTCATGTCAGGATGAGCCTGCGGAAGGGACGCATTTAGGGAGAAGGATGGTCTTCCCTGTAACGCACAGCGTTGTTGAGTAGATTACCTGCGAAGTGCACAACACAAGCTTCTCCAGTTTGCGATGTTCTGGCTGCTGTGACACCCGCCCGAGGACATTTGATGCCGGGAACCCTCCACGGCTCTTTCGGAGTGGATAAAATTGCGAATCTGTACAACAAGGATATCCTGATCGTGCAATCCGAGGACATACGGTTCTACAGAGGTATGTAGCCCCACTAGTAGCGACCAGTTGTTCCAGTGGATGTTCTGTCGATGAAAAGGATCCATGTCCATATAATCACAGCAATTCAGGAGTCTACAAAGCCCTCACGTCCTAGCCTCGGAGGGATTGTGTATGGTTTCCTGGTGTGTAACTCGGGCAGTTGTTGTTTGCCATCTGTAACCTTCTGTCCCGCAGGTGTGGATGTTCGGATGTAGACCGATCCTGTTGTCAGTGGTTTGTTCCTTTACGTTGTGCCACTTGGCGGAGAACGATCAGTCTGTCCGTTCCGGTCGCCCTGTCGTGCAGCAAAGTCAGCACCTCTGAGGGAGACGCTGTCTTAGGCGGTTCATCATCAGTAATGGTACACTGGTACAGTCTTGTTTTCAACATTTTTAATTTGCTGCTGGGCCACATCTGCAGTTCCTCATGCCTCCTTGAAGCCCATGGCCTTAAGGGCACGGTTCCGAACGTCCATTCAGAGTATCTTCGAGTGCCGCTAGGGACCTCTGCCTTTGCTGTTCTCTAGAGGCAGTCGTTTCTGAATATAACTGGAGCTGTTTTATCCGAGACTCTGGTCAGTGAGCAAGGGTTAAGAGCGCTCCTTTTAGTGATTGGCCTATCCTCTCTTGATAAACTGTGACCGTATTTGGTCTTATCACGCTCTGTAAGCTGTAGTTGTCTGCTGTTTATTCCAAAGCGACCGTTCCACAGCGTGCACCTGGTTCAACTGGGATTCATAGCGTATTTTATGGGTTCATTGAACAAGAATCCGGGAAACAGTGTTTAAAACCCTTTACAATGAAGATCTATGAAGATCATTTGGATTTTAGACATTTATCTTTGAAAGACAGGGTCCTGAAATAGGGGACAGTGATTTCTAGTGTTTTGTCAACACTGTGAGTAATATAATGAGAAGAGGAGAGAGAGAGATAATATTCCATGATCTTTCCACCCAAACCCATACCCAGAAATGGTTGCCATGGTTCAGCAAATTGATGAATTCCTATATTTATCGATTTCATTAGAACATCTTCCTTTGGGCGAAACGTTTTTCTGCTGTGTAATCAGGTTGTCCAGAGGACGTCGTCTGATGGTCCTCTCGATAACGAGAGAACCCCCGCCCCAATAAATGTTTCATACTTTTCACACCCCGTTACTTAGTTTATCTCCAGCCCATATTCAGCACCTTCGGGTGATTGGTGAACGGGCGCACTAGAGTCCATTCAATAGCGTTGTCCGGAGATTAAGTGTACTGACAAACGATGTCCTTACCTGCGTATATTTATTGGAAACTGCGAGCGATGCCTCGTGTGAATTGGCACGCATTTCATGGGTCTTACTGCCTTAACTTACTTACCCACCAATGTGTTTCCCACATCCCATGTCAAGTATCGGATTTCATTTTAATATGTCATGTCCATTCATCTGACTCCGGATAAGACAGGGATGAATAATCGAACTCTCACAGACATATTTCAATGTTAGGATCGTACTGGACTCTCCTAGATCTCCTCCCGATTCATTCATATTTAGTTTGAGACTAATTATGGAATCTCCTCCGAGTCTATGAATAATGTGGTGGAGCTGAGACATGAGAACGTGCTCCGGTGGATGGTACCAATGATACTCCTGAAATCACTATGATTCAATACCAAGTTTTTATTAAGTGTTCTTTTGAGGATTAACTTCAAAGGTGCATTCAGCCTATTGCTTAAACCCCATCACATTGCTTACATCTACATAAAGTGCCTCGGCGAAAGGGGTTTGCTTGAGGACAGGGGCCTAACTATACAAACCCACATGAGCACAGGGAGGGCTGAGGTTTTGCTTCTGGACAGGGTCGCTAAACTATAACAACCCAATGAGCACAGGAGTGGCTTAGGTGTTGCTTCAGGACAGGGCCTAACTATAAACAACCCAATGAGCACAGGAGGGCTTAGGGGTTTGCTTCAGGCCGGTGGCCTAACTATACTGGCCCAATTGAGCACAGGGAGCGGCTTAGGGTTTGCTCTTCAGGACAGCCTAACGTATATCTGCCCAGATTTATGAGCAACAGGAGGGTAGGGTTTTTGCTTTCTGGACAGGGCCCTAACATATACTGTCCCAGTAAGCACAGGCAGGGCGTAGGGTTTGCTTCAGGACAGGGCCTAAACTATTACTGGCGCCCAATGAGCACAGGAGGGCTTAGGCGTTTTGCTTCAGGACAGGCTAACTATATGCCCAATGAGCCAACAGGAGGGCTTAAGGGTTTGCTTCTGGGACAGGGCCTAACTGATACTGGCCCAATGAGCACAGGAGGGCTTAGGGTTTTGCTTCAGGGACTAGGGGCATAACTATTAACACCCAATGCAGCACAGGAGGGCTTAGGGTTTTAGCTTCAGGACAGGGCCTAACTATAACTGGCCCAATGAGCACAGGAGGGCTTAGGGTTTGCTTCAGGGACAGCGGCATAACTATAACAACCCAATGAGCACAGGTAGGGCTTAGGGTTGGCTTTGGGACAAATCATATCAATGATGAGAAAGAGTCCTAATTGAAACCTGACAAGGACTAGGTTTGCAGATAGCAGCCCAAGATTGAATCAGCCCCCGTTGACCTACCCTTAATTGAGGGACCTTCCTTAACCCGGACGACGCTGGGCCAATTGTGCGCCCCCCTATGGAACTCCTGATCACGGCCGGCTGTGATACAGGCTGGTGATACAGCCCGGGATCGAACCAGGGTCTGTGACGCCTCTAGCACTGCGATGCAGTGCCTTAGACTGCTGCGCCACTCGGAGTCATGTTCCCTGGAGTCCTGTTCTCCCAGGAGTCCTGTTTCCCAGGAGTCTGTTCCTGGAGTCCTGTTCCCAGGAGTCCTGTTCCCGGAGTCCTGTTCCCTGGAGTCTTGTTCCCTGGAGTCTTGTTCCCTGGAGTCTTGTTCCCAGGAGTCCTGTTCCCAGGAGTCCTGTTCCCAGGAGTCCTGTTCCCTGGAGTCTTGTCCGGAGTCCTGTCCCTGGAGTCTTGTTCCCTGGAGTCCTGTTCCCTGGAGTCCTGTTTTCCAGGAGTCCTGTTCCCGGGAGTCCTGTTCCCGGGAGTCCTGTTCCCCGGAGTCCTGTTCCCGGGAGTCCTGTTCCCGGAGTCCTGTTCCCAGGAGTCTTGTTTCCCGTGTTCAACCTTTACCCTACACCTTGTGCTGTTAAGTGTATCAGCTAATTGTTTCTCTCTTATCCCCCCAGCCTGTGTGTCTAGCGGATTTCAAACAGATCAAGAGCATCAAGTGTTCATCTCAGAGTGACGGCAAAGCCCTCCTCAACCTGGACATAGACGGAGCCAGACAGGTACACATTAAAATAGATAAAGAAAAAGGTTATTAGTACTGCTCAATCAGGACATGGACCGAGTCAGACAGGTAAAACAAGGTAGTGAGGCCTGGGCCAACATTTACAAAGAGACTCGGTGTAGGAGTGCTGATCTAGGAACAGTGTTGCCTTTTAGATCGTAATGAATAWGGTTATATGGACAGTGGGGACCTGATCTTAGATCACAATGAAAAAGGTTATATGGACAGTGGGGACCTGATCATAGATAATAATGAATAAAGTTATATGGACAGGGGAACCTTATCCTAGATCAGAACAACTACTCTGAGACATGAATACAGGCTCTGAATTCTAACTAGAGACTTAATGAATACAGGCTCTGAATTCTAACTAGAGACATTATGAATACAGGCTCTGAATTCTAACTAGAGACATCATGAATACAGGCTCTGAATTCTAACTAGAGACATTATGAATACAGGCTCTGAATTCTAACTATAGACATCATGAATACAGGCGCTGAATTCTAACTAGAGACATCATGAATACAGGCTCTGAATTCTAAACTAGACGACAGAATGAATACAGACTCTGAATTCTGACTAGAGAACATAATAGATATCAGGCTCTGAATTCTGACTAGAGATACATTATGAATACAGGCTCTGAATTCTGACTAGAGACATAATGAATAAAGGCTCTGAATTCTGACTTAGAGACAATTTGAATTACAGGCTCTGAATTCTGGACTAGAGACATAATGAATACAGGCTCTGAATTCTGACTAGGAGGACGATTATGAAATACAGGCTCTGAATTATAACTAGAGAATGATTAATCATAGACATTGAATTCCCTGACTTAGAGACATACTGAATACAGAACTCTTGAAGGTTCGTAAACTACATTAGATCATAGATGAAACAGACTCTGAATTCTGACTAGAGACATAATGAATACAGGCTCTGAATTCTGACTAGAGACATTATGAATACAGGCTCTGAATTATAACTAGAGAAATAATTAATATAGACATTGAATTCTGACTAGAGACATACTGAATACAGACTCTGAATTCTAACTATAGACATAATGAATACAGACTCTGAATTCTAACTATAGACATCATGAATACAGGCTCTGAATTCTAACTATAGACATNCAGGCTCTGAATTCTAACTATAGACATCATGAATACAGGCTCTGAATTCTGACTAGAGAGCTGTGTCCGTAAGTCTTGTTTTTACATAACATTTTGATTGATGTGATCGTTGAGTTAAAAGCCTGCATCTTAAGTAAATATTTTGCCCTGAAAACCTATAAGTCTATGACCCCTATGACATTATAATTTTTGTATAGTGTTTGTAATGTGATTTGTAATTGTAGTTATGGTCATTAACGTGAATGGTTTGTATCTTCTTCGTCAGCCTCTGTCTATCAACGTGACTAAGTTTGCGATGGCAGAAAACATGGTGGACCTTATTGATGGTTACTGTCGCTCTGAGCACGCCACTGACGAGTCGTTCATCGCTAGACCAAATAAAGGTAAGGGGGATCAGGAAGTAGTCCGCCCTGTGAATTTTATGGTAGGAGAAACACTGCGGGGGAATACACTGAAAGAGTGCATCGCAATGGTTTAATTCGATTTTCTCAMCCCTCGTAAGTCTATTGAACCAATGTGACTTCTTATGTGACCCATAGATGCCAATTTACGAAGTTCCTTGCCAGACCTTCCCACGAAGTGAGTGGATTCACTTTCTCTTGAACAAGGCTTCATATTTTTTGGCTTTTGTGTCATTCCAATAACAAATCATTATACTGAAACCAAACTGGAATATTTAGTACTTGTTGAAACATGGGATGTACTGGACATGAGGCTGTCAGATAGATGTATCAAAGAGACAGGTYGTGTTACTGTAACAGTGTGCCTGGTGTATTGAGGAGCTACCTCAAACCCAGGGTTGATGATCCTCTCCTCTCCTCCTCTGGCTGTCTCTCCTCCCACTCTGTAGTCAAACGGAGAACACGGGCTCCTTCAGATATAGCATGGGTGAGTTTTCGTCTACCACAACGGCCTTCGTCTTTGTTTGACAAATAGTATGAATCATTTGTCATTACAGTGACTGTTTTGAATTGTTTGAAACTAGTACTGTAAGGGGCAGGGCTACGCTGTATGTTTCAAGTTGACCRGTCTGTTTTTAACACAAACTGACATCATCAAATATTGTCCATCATTCAGAATCTGACATCTACGCTGAGATTGACGAACGACCAAAGTCTGGTAAGTAGAGACGTACTCTTTATCAGGATGGAAGACATCTATACTCTAGGTTCTATATTCAATATTCTATGTTATGTGTTCTGTGTTCCATATTCTATGTTCTATTTTCTATGTTTTGTACTCTATGTTCTATATTACATGTGCTATAGTCTAAGTTCCATGGCAGCATTGTGTTGTTGTATACTTGGTTCCAGTGGTGAAGTATGGAATTGACAGACATGACATTGTTCTGGGACGGATCCTTGGCGAGGGGTTTTTCGGGGAGGTCTATGAAGGAATGTACAAAAAATCGGCAAGTATATCTCCCGACACCGTACTCACACAGTCAGTTATAAAACCCCAAATGTTCCTAACTGGGCAAAATATATATCTCATTATTGTGTGTGTGTGTGTGTGACTGTTTCTGAACCAGAATGGGGAGAGGCTAAGCGTGGCGGTGAAGACGTGTAAAGACTGTTCACCTGATGTCATGGAGAAGTTCATGAGTGAAGCAGGTACACATCAAATACTGATCACACTTCTTCTTCACTTCTCCAACTCACTGGTCTTGCGGTTAGAATGGTTACACTGAGATTGAAAGGTTGAGAGTTCAAACCCTCGGTCAAGTCATACACTCGTAGAAAAAAAGGGTTCCAAAAGGGTTCTTTGACCGTCCCCCATATGAGAACACTTTTAGGTTCCAGGTAGAACTCTTTTAGGTTCCAGGTAGAACTCTTTTGGGTTCCATGTAGAACTCTTTTGGGTTCCATGTAGAACTCTCGGGGGAAAGGGTTCTACATGGAACCCAATATGGTTCTACCTGGAACCAAAAGGGTTCTTCAAAGGGTTCTCTGATAGGGACAGCCAAATAACCCTTTTAGGTTCTAGATGGCACCTTTTTTTCTAAGAGTGTACCAAAGACTAAAAATGGGACCCGATTAGTTTCTGTTTGGCACTCAGCATTAAGGAGATAGATTGGGGGTAAGGCCCTGCAGGGGGGCGGGGGGGGGGGGGGGGGGGTACTGGTACATCAAGCTGCCTCACGCTACATAAACAGGAGAGAGGCTTCTGCTCCTATGAACAAGTCTGTTGTGGATCGATTAAACTCGGCCCTTGTCTGTTCTTTCTCCTGCATTATTTAAACATTAAAAACCAAGAACTGAGGATAACTTACTGTATTTATTAATTGAGGAATTCAATGAGGAATTCTACAGTGAGTGCCTGGAAACTCAAGAATTTTGAATCAATATATATTTTTTAAATGTACACTTCATGATCACTTTCATGAATAAGCATCAACAAACGTAAAAATACATCAGATATAACACATCTTATTAAAGGTCCAATGCAGTCATTTTTATCTCAATATCAAATTATTTCTGGGTAACAATTAAGTACCTTACTTTAGATTGTTTTCAACTAAAATGGACAAAAAGAAACCAAAATAGCTTCTTAGCAAAGTAAGAATTTTACTAGGACTGTCTGGGAGTGGGGAGGGGAAAACGTAAAACTAGCTGTTATTGGCAGAGAGGTTTGGAACTCTTTTTCTTATTGGTCTATTAACTAATTTCAAATCAAATCAAACTTTATTAGTCACATGCGCCGAATACAATAAGTGTAGACTTTACCGTGAAATGCTTAGAGTTAAGAAAATATTTACATAGTAGACTAAAATAAAAAGTAATAATAAAAAGTAACACAATGAGAATAACAACGAGTCTATATACAGGGTGGAGCCGGTACCTAGTGAGTGTGCTGGGGTACAGGCTAGTTGAGGTAATCTGTACATGTAGGTGGGGGCGAAGTGACTATGTATAGATAACAAACAAACAGCGAGTAGCAGCAGTGTACGGGGGGTGGGTGTCAATGTAAATTGTCCGGTGGTGATTTTATGAATTGTTCAGCAGTCTTATGGGTTGGGGTTAGAAGCTGTTGAGGAGCCTTTTGGTCCTAGACTTGACACTCCAGTACCGCTTGCCTTAGCAGAGAAAACAGTCTATAAATTGGGTGACTGGAGTCTCTGACAATTTGATGGTCTTACCTCTGACACCGCTTATTATATAGGTCCTGGATTTGAGGAAGTTTGGCCCCAGTGATGTACTGGGTCGTTCGCTCTACCCTCTGTAGCGCCTTGCGGTCAGAGGCCGAGCAGTTGCCATACCAGGCGGTGATGCAACTGGTCAGGATGCTCTCGATGGTGCAGCTGTATAACCTTTTTAGGATCTGGGGGCCCATGCCAAATCTTTTCAGTCTCCTGAGGGGGAAAAGGTTTTGTCGTGCCCTCTTCACGACTGTCTTGGTATGTTTGGACTATGATAGTTCGTTGGTGATGTGGACACCAAGGAACTTCAAACTGTCGACTGGCTCAACTACAGCCCCGTTCATGTTAATGGGGGCCTGTTCGGCCCACCTTTTCCTGTAGTCCACAATCAGCTCCATTGTCTTACTCACATCGAAGGAGAGGTTGTTGTCCTGGCACCACACTGCCAGTTCTCTGACCTCCTCCCTATAGGCCGTGTCATTGTGGTCGGTGATCAGGACCTACCACTGTTGTGTTGTCAGCAAACGTAATGATGGTGTTGGAGTTGTGTTTGGCCATGCAGTAGTGGGTGAACAGGGAATACAGGAGGGGACTAAGTACACACCCCTGAAGGGCCCCAGTGTTAAGGATCAGCATGGCAGACGTGTTATTGCCTACTCTTACCACATGGGGGCGGCACGTCATGAAGTCCAGGATCCAGTTGCAGAGCAGGTGTTTAGACACATAGTTCTTAGCTTAGTGATGAGCTTCGTGGGCACTATGGTGTTGAACGCTGAGCTGCGGTCAATGAACAGCATTCTCACATAGGTGTTCCTTCTGTCCAGGTGAGAAAGTGCAGTGTGGAGTGCGATTGATATTGCGTAATTTGTGAATCTGTTGGGGCGGTATGTGAATTGGAGTGTGTCCGGGAGGATGCTGTTGATGTGAGCCATGACCAGCCTTGCAAAGCACTTCATGGCTACCGACGTGGGCGGTAATCGTTTAGGCAGGTTACCTTCACTTCCTTAGGAACAGGGACTATGGTGGTTTGCTTGAAACATGTAGGTACTACAGACTCGGTCAGGGAGAGGTAGAATAATGTCAGTGAAGACACTTGACAGTTGGTTCGCGCATGCTTTGAGTACATGTCCTAATAATCCATTTGGCCCCAGCGGCTTTGTGAATCTTGACTTGCTTTAAGATTTTGTTCACATCGGCTACTGAGAGTGTTATCACACAGTCATCCAAAACAGCTGGTGCTCTCGTGCATGCTTCAGCGTTGCTTGTCTTGAAGATAGCATAAAATGCATTTAGCTCGTCTGGTAGGCTCGTGTGACTGTGCAGCTCAAGTCTGGGTTTCCCTTTGTAGTCCGTAATAGTTTTCAAGCCCTGCCACATCCGACAATCTCATCTTTACCACCTGGTGAGGCGTTTCCCCTTCAAAACAGGCTGAAATGTCAGGCGGTCTTCTCAAACTGCTCTTACACTAAAAGGATGTTATCATCATTTTCACAATTTCACAGTATTATTCCAACCGTCTATTGTATATATATATATACAGTATATGAAATAGGAAAAAAAAAAAATTTTTTATGGGATTGGGACATTTAATAAGTAAGTATGTCTCCCTGTCGTAAGTAGCTTTCATATGAAAATAGAAGGGAAAGTTTTTAATTGTTAAACGATCGATACAGTGTTCATCTCGAGTGGGCAAGCCCTCTCAACCTGACATAGACGGAGCCAAGACAGTCATCATTAAAATAAGATAAAGGAAAAAGGGTTTATTAGTACTGCTCAATCAGGACATGGACCGAGTCAGACAGGTAAAAACAGGTAGTGAGGCCTGGGCCAACATTTACAAAGAGACTCGGTGTAGGAGTGCTGATCTAGGAACAGTGTTGCCTTTTAATGCGTAATGAATATGGTTATATGGACAGTGGGACCTGATCTTAGATCACAATGAAAAAGGTTATATGGACAGTGGGACCTGATCATAGATAATAATGAATAAAGTTATATGGACAGGGACCTTATCTAGATGCAGAACAACTACTCTGAGACATGAATACAGGCTTGAATTCTAACAGAGACTTAATGATACAGGCTCTGAATTCTAATAGAGACATATGAATACAGGCTCTGAATTCTAACTAGAGACATCATGATACAGGCTCTGAATTCTAACAGACATTATGATACAGGCTCTGAATCTACTATAGACTCATGAATACAGGGCTGAATTCTAACACTAGAGACATCATGAATACAGGCTCTGAATTCTAACTATAGACATCATGAATACAGGCGCTGAATTCTAACTAGAGACATCATGAATACAGCTCTGAATTCTAACTAGAGACATAATGAATACAGACTCTGAATCTGAATAGAGACATATGAATACAGGCTCGAATTCTGACTAGAGAATTATGATACAGGTTGAATTCTGACTAGAGACATTATGAATACAGGCTCTGATTCTGACTAAGAACATTATGAAATACAGGCTCTGAATTCTAACTAGAGACATAATGAATACAGGCTCTGAATTCTACTAGAGACTAATGAATACAGGCTCTGAATTTCTGAAACTAGGACTATGAATACAGGCTCTGAATTATAACTAGAGAAATAATTAATATAGACATTGAACTTCGACTAGAGACATACGTGAATACAGACTCTGAATTCTAAACTATAGACATAATGAATACAGACTCGATTCTAATATAAATATGAATACATGCTGAATTCTAACTTAACATTAGAATACAGGCTCTGATTCTAAACTATAGAATTTGAATACAGCTCTGAATTCTAACTAGACATTATGAATACAGGCTTGATCTGACTAGAGACAATGAATACAGACTCTGAATTCTGACTAGAGACATAATGAATACAGGCTCTGAATTCTGACTAGAACATTACGAATACCAGGCTCTGAATTTCTAACTAGAGACTTATGAATACAGCTCTGAATCTAACTAGAGACATTACGAATGCAGCTCTGAATTCTAACTATAGACATCATGAATACAGGCTCTGAATTCTAAACTATAGACATTATGAATACAGGCTCTGAATTCTAACTATAGACATTAAATGAATACAGGCTCTGAATTCTGACAGAGACATCATGAATACAGACTCTGAATTCTGACTAGAGACATAATGAATACAGGCTCTGAATTCTGACTAGAAACATTACGAATACAGGCTCTGAATTCTAACTAGAGACATTATGAAACAGGCTTGACTTCTAATAAGAGCATTACGAATGCAGGCTTGAATCTAACTATAGACATCATGAATACAGGCTCTGATTCTGAACTAGAATCATGAATACAGGCTCTGATTCTAACTATAGACATTATGAATACAGGCTCTGAATTCTAACTATAGACATCATGAATACAGGCTCTGAATTCTGACTAGAGAGCTGTGTCCGTAAGTCTTGTTTTTACATAACATTTTGATTGATGTGATCGTTGAGTTAAAAGCCTGCATCTTAAGTAAATATTTTGCCCTGAAAGCTATGACCCGTATGACATTATAATGTTTTGTATAGTGTTTGTAATGTGATTTGTAATTGTAGTTATGGTCATGAACGTGAATGGTTTTGTATCTTCTTCGTCAGCCTCTGTCTATCAACGTGACTAAGTTTGCGATGGCAGAAAACATGGTGGACCTTTATTGATGGTTACTGTCGCTCTGAGCACGCCAGCTGTGACGAGTCGTTCATCGCTAGACCAAATAAAGGTAAGGGGGATCAAGGAAGTAGTCCGCCCTGTGAATTTGATGGTAGGAGAAACACTGCGGGGGAATACACTGAAAGAGTGCATCGCAATGGTTTAATTCGATTTTCTCAGCCCTCGTAACGTCTATTAACCAATGTGACTTTTATGTGACCCATAGATGCCAATTACGAAGTTCCTTGCCAGACCTTCCACGAAGTGAGTGGATTCACTTCTCTTGAACAAGGCTTCATATTTTTGGCTTTTGTGTCATTCCAATAACAAATCATTATACTGAAACCAAACTGGAATATTTAGTACTTGTTGAAACATGGGATGTCTGGACATGAGGCTGTCAGATAGATGTATCAAAGAGACAGGTAGTGTTACTGTAACAGTGTGCCTGGTGTATTGAGGAGCTACCTCAAACCCAGGGTTGATTGATCCTCTCCTCTCCTCCTCTGGCTGTCTCTCTCCACTCTGTAGTCAAACGGAGAACACGGGCTCCTTCAGATATAGCATGGGTAGTTTTCATCTACCACGACGGCCTTCGTCTTTGTTTGACAAATAGTATGAATCATTTGTCATTACAGTGACTTTTGAATTGTTTGAAACTAGTACTGTAAGGGGCAGGGCTACGCTGTATGTTTCAAGTTGACCTGTCTGTTTTTAACACAAACTGACATCATCAAATATTGTCCATCATTCAGAATCTGACATCTACGCTTGAGATTGACGAACGACCAAAGTCTGGTAAGTAGAGACGTACTCTTTATCAGGATGGAAGACATCTATACTCTAGGTTCTATATTCAATATATTCTATGTTATTGTTCTGTGTTCCATATTCTATGTTCTATTTTCTAATGTTTTGTACTCTATGATCTATATTACATGTGCTATAGTCTAAGTTCCATGGCAGCTTCATTGTGTTGTTGTATACTTGGTTCCAGTGGTGAAGTATGGAATTGACAGACATGACATTGTTCTGGGACGGATCCTTGGCGAGGGGTTTTTCGGGGAGGTCTATGAAGGAATGTACAAAAAATCGCAAGTATATCTCCCGACACCGTACTCACACAGTCAGTTATAAAACCCAAATGTTCCTAACTGGGCAAAATATTTATATCTCATTATTGTGTGTGTGTGTGTGTGACTGTTTCTGAACCAGAATGGGGAGAGGCTAAGCGTGGCGGTGAAGACGTGTAAGACTGTTCACCTATGTCATGGAGAAGTTCATGAGTGAAGCAGGTACACATCAAATACTGATACAACTTCATCTTCATTCTC
>NW_019943536.1:79358-96211 GCF_002910315.2 Salvelinus sp. IW2-2015
CTGTTTAAACTTATCCATTCTCCAGTGATCATGAAGAACCTGAATCACCCCCACATCGTCAGTCTGATCGGTGTCATAGAGGAAACCCTGTCTGGATCGTGATGGAGGCTCTACCAGTACGGGAGGTGAGAGACCCACAGCCACGTTACAATAAGCCAGGATGATGTCATAAAGAGAGAGTTTACTATAAACTTTACTTATTGATAAAAAAATTTTTGTCAGACCTGGGATTCAAACTAGCAACCCTTCGATTACTGACCTCTAACCTCTAGGCTAGCCATACTCAACAGGCGGATCGTGTTCTGGATGCGATCGGAACGGGGTCAATACGGATGACTTAATATTTTTTTTTAAATAACAAAAATATTGAAATTCCTTGAGAGTTGTAGATAATAGTATGGTGTAATTTTGAAATTTGGTTGTGATGGGCAGTTTCCTCATGTCATTCACTGACAGACCTTTATAACCTGTTTAAAACCTGTCAGAAATGTCCAGTTTGTTAAAATCAGCAGCCTAACCAGCTACCTACATGTTGTGTAGTTATCAGCCCAAATTAAGTGAGCAGGAGCCTTCGGACCCCCCCCCACCAGGAGGACCCTATTGATTTTGTTGAGTCACTCAGGTATCATATAAACACACATAACAGTCATAGAATTGCAGGAAATAGCCTTTAAACTGCAACATTTTCTCTCTCTCCAACATGAGGGGTTTGAACAGTTTTGGGGGTCGCAAGGTAGGATTTTACTACGCCGATAAATGACAGTATCCATGCGACCTTTGCCAATTCACATTCCCATACAAATCCAACTCACTGGTCTTGCGGTTAGAATGGTTACACTGAGATTGAAAGGTTGAGAGTTCAAACCTCGGTCAAGTCATACACTCGTAGAAAAAAAGTGTTCCAAAAGGTTTCTTTGACCGTCCCCCATATGAGAACACTTTTAGGTTCCAGGTAGAACTCTTTTAGGTTCCAGGTAGAACTCTCTGGGGAAAGGGTTCTACATGGAACCCAATATGGTTCTACCTGGAACCAAAATGGTTCTTCAAAGGGTTCTCTGATAGGGACAGCCAAATAACCCTTTTAGGTTCTAGATAGCACCTTTTTTTCTAAGAGTGTACCAAAGACTAAAACGAGCATAAAATGCATTTAGCTCGTCTGGTAGACTCGCGTGACTGTGCAGCTCAAGTCTGGGTTTCCCTTTGTAGTCCGTAATAGTTTTCAAGCCCTGCCACATCCGACAAGCATCAGAGCCGGTGTAGTAGGATTCAATCTTAATTCTGTATTGACACTTTGCTTGTTTGATAGTTCGTCTGAGGGCATAGCGGTATTTCTTCTAAGCGTCTGGATTAGTCTCCCGCTCATTGAAAGCGGCAGCTCTAGCCTTTAGCTCGATGTGGATGTTGCCTGTAATCCATGGCTTTTGGTTGGGATATGTACGTACAGTCACTGTGGGGACGACGTCATCGATGCACTTATTGATGAAGCCGATGACTGAGGTGGTGTACTACTCAATGCCATTGGATGAATCTTTGAACATATTCCAGTCTGTGCTAGCAAAACAGTCCTGAAGTGTAGCATCCGCATCATCTGACCACTTCCGAATTGAGCGAATCACTGGTCAGATTTGCCAAATGGAGGGCGAGGGAGAGCTTTGTATGCATCTTTGTGTGTGGAGTAAAGGTGGTCAAGGTTTTTTTTCCCCTGGTTGCACATGTGACATGCTGGTAAAAATTTGGTAAAACTGATTTAAGTTTGCCTGCATTTAAGTCCCCGGCCACTAGGAGCGCCGCTTCTGGGTGAACATTTTCTTCTTTGCTTATGGCCTTATAAAGAGTTGGTTGAAAGCAGTCTTAGTGCCAGCTTCGTTCTGTGGTGGTAAATAGACGGCTACGAATAACACAGATGAGAACTTTCTTGGTAGATAGTGTGGTCTACAGCTTATCATAAGGTTCTCTACCTCAGGTGAGCAATACCTCGAGACTTCTTTAATATTAGACATCGCGCACCAGCTGTTATTGACAAATAGACACACACCCCCACCCCTCGTCTTACCAGAGGTAGCGTCTCTGTTCTGCTGGTGCATGGAAAATCCCGCTGGCTCTATATTGTCCGTATCATCGTTCAGCCACGTCTCGGTGAAACATAAGATGTTACAGTTTTTAATGTCCCGTTGGTAGGATAATCTTAATCGTAGGTCATCAATATTATTTTCCAATGATTGCATGTTAGCTAGAAAAACGGATAGCAGTGGGAGTTTACTCGCTCGCCTCTGGATTCTCAGAAGGATGCCCGATCTGCGGCCCCTTTTAAGGCATCTTTTCTTCATGCAAAAGCCTTGGATCTGGGCCGGTTCCAGTGAAAGCAGGATATCCTTCTCGTCGGACTCGTTAAAGGAAAACGTTTATTCCAGTCAGCGTTGAGTAATCGCTTTTCTGACGTTCAGAAGTTATTCTCGGTCATAAGAGACGGTAGCAGCAACATTATGTACACAATAAGTTTAAAAAACAAGTTACACAAAACGCAAAATAAAAAAAAAAAAGAATTGCAGAATTGGTTGGGAGAATGTAAAACGTTAGCCATGTTCTTTGGCGCCATCTTTACCACCTGGTGAGGCGTTTCCCCTTCAAAACAGGCTGAAATGTCAGCCGGTCTTCTCAAACTGCTCTTACACTAAAAGGATGTTATCATAATTTTCACAATTTCACAGTATTATTCTAACCGTCTATTGTGAATATACATATACTGTATATATACAGTATATGAAATAGAAAAATAATTTTTTTTTTATGGGATTGGGACATTTAATAAGTAAGTATGTCTCCCTGTCGTAAGTAGCTTTCATATGAAAATAGAAGGGAAAGTTTTTAATTGTTAAACTTATCCATTCTCCAGTGATCATGAAGAACCTGAATCACCCCCACATCGTCAGTCTGATCGGTGTCATAGAGGAAAACCCTGTCTGGATCGTGATGGAGCTCTACCAGTACGGGGAGGTGAGAGACCCGACAGCCACGTTACATGTTATTTAAGCCAGGATGATGTCATAAAGAGAGAGTTTACTGTAAACTTTACTTATTGATAAAAAGAAATTTGTCAGACCTGGGATTCAAACTAGCAACCCTTCGATTTACTGACCTCTAACCTCTAGGCTAGCCATACTCAACAGGCGGATCGTGTTCTGGATGCGGATCCGGAACGGGGTCAATACGGATGACTTAATATTTTTTTTTAAATAACAAAAATTAGAAATCCTTGAGAGTTGTAGATAATAGTATGGTGTAATTTTGAAATTTGGTTGTGCATGGGCAGTTTTCCTCATGTCATTCACTGACAGACCTTTATAACCTGTTTAGAACCTGTCAGAAATGTCCAGTTGTTAAACCAGCAGGCTAACCAGCTACCTACATGTTGTAGTTATCAGCCAAATTAAGTCAGCAGGAGCCTTCGACCCCCCCCAGGAGGACCCTATTGATTTTGTTGAGTCACTCAGGTATCATATAAACACACATAAAGTCATAGAATTGCAGGAAATGAGCTTTAAACTGCAACATTTTCTCTCCTCCAACATGAGGGGTTTGAACAGTTTTGGGGGTCGCAAGGTAGGGATTTGTTACTACGCCGATAAATGACAGTATCCATGCCGACCTTTGCCACCTCGGACATTTGTGTGACCGGTCAAATAGTAGGTGGGTTCTTCCTCTCTAGGCTACTTGCCGTCTGCCGTCCCATGATTCTGTTCGTTTTGTTTTTCAGCTTAAGAACTACCTGACAGAGAACAAGAACAAGCTCACCAACATAACGCTAGTTCTCTTCAGCCTGCAGATCTGCAAAGCTCTAGTCTACCTAGAGGGAATCAACATGGTGCACAGGTAGGTCTACCTAGAGGGAATCAACATGGTGCACAGGTAGGTCTACCTAGAGGGAATCAACATGGTGCACAGGTAGGACAGCCATCTTGACACCCATATCCCATCTTGACACCCATATCCCATGTTAGCCACCATATTCCTCTTCAGACAACATATCTCTCCATCACACTCCTTGGTATGTAATACATTGACATCCATGCAGTGAAGTAGCCTCCCCGTAACCCGTTTATTGTGTCCCAACAGAGACATAGCAGGAACAACAAAAACCCTGTGTTGTTATTGGACGAAATTCAACGAACCTGCTTATTGTGTCCCAACAGAGACATAGCGGTGAGGAACGTGCTGGTGGCCACAGCAGACTGTGTTAAGCTGGGAGACTTTGGCCTGTCTAGATACATTGAGGATGAAGAGTATTACAAAGGTATGGAGTGGTCGGTGGTCTGTGGTCTCCATAGAGGTACACAACTGTTCTGTGAAGCTGTCCCATCATGGGCTCATGGGTAGCGCCACCTCCATTTCGAAGTAGTCAATTTCTTCTTCTACTACTTCGACGAGTTGGATGGAATCATATGATCCTTCCTTAACCACACACAGGACATCCCACCCAGTTGACTATTTAAAAATGGTGAAAATGGTTTCATCCAGCTCTAATCAAAGCATTCCAAATCAAATTGTATTGGTCACATGCACGTGTTTAGCAGATGTTATTGCGGGTGTAGCAAAATGCTTGTGTTTCTAGCTCCAACAGTGACGGCCTAGGAACAGTGGGTTAACTGCCTTGTTCAGGGGCAGAACGACAGATTTTTACCTTGTCAGCTCAAGGATTCAATTTCCCAACAATACACGCAAATCTAAAGTAAAGGAATGTAATTAAGAATATATAAATAAATGGATGAGCAATATCAGAGCTGCAGTTAACCTCTGCTCCAGACTCTCCTGTGTTTTGTGTGTATTTATTTAACCTTTATTTAACTAGGCAAGTCAGTTAAGAACAAATTCTTATTTTCAATGACGGCCTAGGAACAGTGGGTTAATTGCCTTGGTCACAGGGGGCAGAACGACAGATTTTTACCTTGTCAACTTGGGGATTTGATCTTGCAACCTTTTGGTTACTAGTCCAACGCTCTAACCAGTAGGCTACTTGCCGCCCCGCACGCTCTTTATATCAGAATGGTTGGGGAAAAAGCAGAAGACATGTTTCTATCTTACATTGAGTAATAACATCTTAAATAGTGTCCCCACATTTACTAAATATATACAAAAATGACTGGCATCTTTCTGAATCGTTTCCACAGCCTCTGTGACTCGATTACCTATCAAATGGATGGCTCCAGAATCCATAAACTTCAGGCGATTCACCACGGCTAGCGATGTTTGGATGTTCGGTAAGTCTTCCTTTTTTTTGGGGGGGGGGTCATTTCTGTGCACCTCTCTCTCTCTTTCTTTCTTTCTCTCCTCTCTTTCTCTCTCTTTCTCTCCTCTCTTTCTCTCTCTTTCTCTCTCCTCTCTTTCTCTCTCTTTCTCTCTCCTCTCTTGCTCTCTCTCTTTCTCTCTCTTGCTCTCTTGCTCTCTCTCTTTCTCTCTTGCTCTCTCTCTTGCTCTCTTGCTCTCTCTCCTCGTTGTCTCTCTTTCCATAGCAGTATGTATCTATGTGTAACTGCCTCGCCCAACCCCCTCCCTAGCGGTGTGTATTTGGGAGATCCTGAGCCAGGGGCAGCAGCCTTTCTTCTGGTTGGAGAACCGTGATGTCATTAACCAGCTGGAGCAGGGCATCAGACTACCCAAACCTGACAACTGCCCTCCTGCCCTCTACTCCCTCATGACCCGCTGCTGGTCCTACGACCCCCACGACAGACCCTCCTTCACCGAGCTGGTTGTCAAGATCAGGTACTCTAATCTACCTACAACTGTCCCATAAAGTATTTTGAATAGTCTTGAGTTTTTTGTTATTCTTACATCACKGAGAAAGTCGTCAAGATAAGATCCTACCCTGACCTGGATACTTGAATGGACAATACTCACATGACCTTTCATAGATCTAAGAGTCTATTTTTGGTAAACATCAAGTACTGATGTGGGCTGGACAATCTGGATTAAATACGATATAACCTTGTCCCCAGGCTCGATTCGCTGGCACATAGAGCCTTGTAACAGTGTGCCACAGGTGCACAGAGAAGCAGTACTTGAAAAGGGTTGTGTTTTAAAAGCCCTGCATAGAGACACATTGAAGCCTGATTCCCTACCCATGGCCGTGACGTTAGGGCCTACACTTACCCAGGCCCATGGCCGTGACGTTTAGGCCGTTACACTACACCAGGCCCATGACCGTTGACTTCAGGCCGTACACTACCCAGCCCATGGCCGCCGACGTTCAGGCCGTACCAAACAAAACAAAAAAAAAAACAAAAAAAAAAAAAAAAAAACAATACACAAAAAAAACAAACAAAACCAAAATAAAACACACCAAAAAAAGCAACATCCCTTCTGCTCTTCCCTTAACTAAGGAATTAGTCTAGACATGTCTGCTCTCCCTAACTAAGGAATTAGGTCTGGCGGCATTGGTCTGCTCTCACGCTTAACTATGTAATTAGCTGTGGCATGGTCTGCTCTCACATTTATTTAAGTTCGGACATGGTGCGTGTGCGTCTCCCTTTCCTATGGGAATTAGTCTGGCATTGGTCTGCTTCTGACTTACAGCGATAAAGAATTAGTCTGCGGCATGGTCTGCTCTCCCTTAACTATGGAATTAGTCTGGGCATTGGTCTGCTCTCACTACCTAAGAATTAGTCCTGGGCATTGGTCTTGTTCTCCCTTAACCTAAGAATTATCTGATCATTGGTTGCTCTCCCGTTAACTAAGGAATTAGTCTGACATGGTCTGCTCTCCCTTAACTAAGAATTATCTGGGCATTGTCTTGCTCTCCCCTTAACTATGTTATTACTGCGCATTGGTCTCTCTCCCTTAACTAAGAATTAGTCTGGACCATGGTCTGCTCCCTTACAAAGAATATTCTGTGACATGGTCGGTCTCCCTTAACTAAGGATAGTCTGGACATTGGTCCGCCTTCTCCCTTAACTAGGAATTAATCTGACACTGGTCTGCTCTCACTTACCTAAAGAATTAGTCTGGAACATGGTCTGCTCCCTTATAACTAATGAATTAGTCTGCATTGTCTGCTCTCCCTTAACTCTAAGAGATATTAGTTTCTGGCATTGGTCTGCTCTCCCTACTAAGGAATAGGTCTGGGACATTGGTCTCTCTCCCTTAACTATGGAATTAGTCTGGGCATGTGTCTGCTCTCCCTAAACTAAGGCAATTAGTCTGGGCATGGTCTGCTCTCCCTTAACAAGAATTAGTCTGGGCATGGTCTTGCTCCTCTATTTCTCCTCTCCTAACTAAATTAGTCTGGCATGTGCCTCCCTTAACTAAGATTAGTTCTGGACATGGTCTGCTCTCCCTAACTAAGATTAGTCTGGCATTGGTCTGCTTCTCCCTTAACTTAAGGAATTAGTCTGGCGCATGGTCTGCTCTCCCTTACTAAGGAATAGTTGGGCATGGTCTCTTCTCCCTTAACTAAGTGGAATTAGGTGCATGGTCTGCGCTCCCTTACTAAGGAAATTATCTGGACATTGTCTGCCCCTTAACTACAGGAATTAGTCTGGCATGTCTGCTCTCCCTTAACTAAGAATTAGTCTGGCATGGTCTCTCTCCCTTAACTAGGAATTAGTCTGGGCTGGCTGCTTCCTTAAACTAAGAATTATTGCATTGGCTGCTCTCCTTAACTATGGATATCTGGGCATTGGTCTGCTCTCCCTTAACTAAATATCAGTCTGGCATGGTCTGCTCCTCCCTTAACTATGGAATTTAGTCGGGGCATGGTCTCTGCTCCCTTAACTAGGAAGTAGTCTGGACATTGGTCTGTCTCCCCTTAACAGAATTGTTGGCAGGTTCTGCTCTCCCTTAACTAGAATTCTTCTGGGGCAATTCTGCTCCTACAGATTCGCGTTGCGGTCTTGCTCTCTAAACTAAGGAATTAGTTGGCATGGTCTGCTCTCCTAACTAAGAATTGTTGGGCATGGTCTGCTCTCCCTTAATAAGGGAATTATCTGGACATGCTTGCTCTCCAACTAGATATGGCAGTCTCTAAGGAATTAGTTCGCATTGTCTGCGTCTTCCCTTAACTTAAGGAATTAGTCTGTCATTGGTCTGCCTCTCCCTTAACTAAGATATTAGTATGGACTGGTCTGCTCTCCCTTATAATAAGAATTAGTTCTGGGCATGTCTGCTCTCCCTTAATAGAGATTAGTGGGCGATGGTCTGCTCTCCCTTAACTAAGGATCTAGTCGAACTATGGTCTCTCTCCCTAAACTAAGAATTAGTCTGCATGGGTTGCGTTCACCTTACCTAAAGAATGTATGTCTGGCATGTCTGCTCTCCTTAACTATGGAATTAGTTGGCATGTCTCCTGACACTTACTAAGAATTTAGTCTGGTGCATTGGTTTCGCTCTCCCTTAACTATGAATTAGCTGCATTCTGCCTCTTCCAAGTTATCTATTTGCTCCTACAAGGAATTAGTCTGGCATGGTCTGCTCTCCCTGTACTAAGGAATTAGGCTGACATGGCTGCTCTCCCTTAACTAACGAATAGTCTGGGGACATGTCTCTCTCACTTAACAGAATTACTGGCCATTGGTCTGCTCCCCTTACCTAAAGAATATTCTGGACATGTCTGCTCTCCTTAACTATTGAATTAGTCGTGGCTTGGTCTGCTCTGCTTACCTAAGAATTAGTTGGCATGGTTGCCTCTCCCTTAACTAGGCAAGGCTGGATTGGCGTCTGCACTTCCAAAATTGTCTGGCTTCTCTCTCCTAACTAAGTAATTAGTTCTGGGACATTGGTTCTGCTCCCCTTAACTAAGGAATTAGTCTAGGCATGGTTTCGCTCTCCCTTAACTACATGGAATGTCTGGACATGTTTGCTCTCCTAACTATCTGTAATTGTCTGGGCATGGTTGCTCTCCTTAACTAAGAATTAGTCTGGCATGGTCTGCTCTCCTTACTAAGAACTTATCTGGACATGGTGCTCTCCCTTAAACTAAGGAATAGTCTGGAGCATTGTCCGCTCTTCCCATTAACTAAGAATAATTGACATGGGTCTGCTCTCCCTTAACTATGGATAGCCGGCATTTGTTCGGGACTCTAAAAGTATCTGCATGTCTGCTCCGACTTGATACGGGCGGCTCTTCACTACTAAAACGCATGGGTGCTCTTCCGAGAGAAGACTGGCGGCCCCGGACGAAGAGCGGCTGGACGTCGGCGGTCCAACGAGAAGGCGGCAGGGCCCGATCTTCAAAGTGGCATGGCGACGCTCCGGAACGTAAAATGAGGCGAGGGCTCGTCCCACGAGAGGAGCGGACAGGGGGCTCTCCCTTAACAAAGCAAGGCCGCGCCCTAACGAAAAGGACAGTGGGCCCCCAGAGGAAGAGACAGGGCCTTCCCAGAACAAAAGGCGCATGCTCGCGCTTAACGAGGAGGCGGGATCATGGCGCTCCCGAAGAAAGGCGCAGGGCGCGGCCCGTAACAGGTGCCGAGGCCCCCGAACGAGGAAGAGGAGGGGGCCTCCCTATACGAAGCGCCGCGCGCCACGAAAAAGAGCACAGCCCGCCCGAGAGAAACGACAGCGCGGCCCGACGAAGGCGACAGGCCCCCACGAGAAGGAGGGCGCGCCCCGGAGGGAGGGAAGAGAAGCGCGGCGCAACAGAGAGCCGGGCGGCCCGACGAAGAGGCTGGGCGGCGCCGTACGAAAATTAGGCGGGACAATGGCGTCTTCCCCTTTCTAACGAAGAATTATCTGGCATGGTCTGCTCTCCCTTAACAGAATTAGGTCTGGACATTCTGCTCTCCGCTTAACTAAGGGAATTAGTCTGGCATGGTCTGCTCTTCCTTAACTAAGGAACTTAGTCTGGCATGCGTCTGCTCTCCCTTATCCTATGGAATTAGTTCATACAGTAGGTCGGGCTACAGTAAGAATCTCATTGTCCCGCTGCTTTGCGTACAGTGATATTGACTTAAGATTATTAACATGGTGTCAGAAGTGGTTCAACCTCGTCCCAATATAAACGAGAGAGTTAGGCACAGAAAACCAATAATGCTTCCTTGTGTTTTGTTGGAGTTTAGAGGAAGTCTCAGCTAACAGGCTCTACTGTCTCCTTCATTGAGCAGCCGGAGCAGAGCAGTTGCTATGGATACTCAGACTCAGAGCCACCTGATCGCAGAGCGCATGCTCAAGGAGCGAGGAGCCACAGGACCGAGCGCAGACAGAGAGGAGCAGCATAATGGAATTTACAACGAGAAAGGTTATTTCTGATATCTTGGGTAGAAGCAATTGGACCTGGGTAGTGTACGGGTCTGAACGTCGTGACACTGTATGCGAGATGTCCGGGGCTTTGACGATCTCAGGTGATAACATGGTGAGTACCGCATTGTAGGCCAAGCCATATGTGTTCAGTAATGGTTAAATAATCCGTCATTCTGTCGTCACGTACGGCTGCGTCATTCTAGTGCAGTCTTCCTGAGCCAACTTCAGTTATACCATGTCTTATCCGTCTCTGTTTGATTTCCTCTTATCCACAAGCAATGTACAGCAGAAGGACTCTATAACAGTGCACCGGGCGACGCTTCATCGTACTTGATCTCCGACCAGCCTGCTCACGCTATCTTAGCTATAAGTGGCTCTCCTTCAAAGGTACTACATACGCTAGTTGATATTACACGCCTATACTGATACCTTTCCTTCGCACCCCTTCTATAACATCGTTAATATGTATACACAAATGGCTATCTGCGGAGCCTGCGTCGCGTATACATCTTTTCTTCTCTTTCCTCCGTTTCTCGACTGAGCATATTCCTTCCTGATCTTCTCTCCAATCCCTCTAGTATAACCGACCGGCTTAGTCGCACCACATCTCTCTTCTATCTTCATTACCGTACATGCTCGTTGGAGCGTCACGGGGCCATGCGGCCTTCAGGAGCCGTCATCTCTCATTTTCGAGAATCTATTTAACTCTCGTCTCTTTCAGCTGCATGACCGCAGGCGTGTTATGGTACAACAGTATTGTACCCGGCTTGATCTATTCCTGAAATAGTTAATAACCGACGTTTACCATCCACTTATTTCTAGATTCCATTAATTACCTTTCTACTCCTGAACACGAATTCCTCGGATCCAATGACACACTTTACGCCCGCCTCATCAGCGTATAACTGCAGAACTAGTATTTAGACTGTAGCGGCCTGAACGTCCACCACCCCAGCGCCTCCCGCCCGGTGATCACTTTGCGACCAGCGCTTTCGAGACTCCGTGATACATCTTCTCATGCTCCCAGCAGGGAATAAATCGTACATGTTCTTCACACCAGAGCTAATCGACACTTGCACCACTTTAGCGATTGCTGATACTACGTCCACTTCGTAAAAGTGTGCACGGCATTAATCTCAGGGCAACGCGCCCTCTTATGTACAGTCTTCTGCCCCTTGTCGTGTCCATTATGGATGCAGTTTCCAGCGCTAGCGAACAGATTATCCGTCCCGAAATCAGATCCGGCTGAGCCCATGGTTCTGGGTAGTTACGGCTCTGAACCCGTCACGCCATGGGCCTGCACTGAAGCGAGTGCTACCGAGATAAACCCTCACTTGACACGACCACTCACGGCCATGGGCCTTGGCCTAAAGCGCACGGTTACTCCCAGAATTCAAAGGGTCAAGGACAATCTTGCTACAGGGTTATCACGACCTCTGAACTGTCTCTCTACTTGGGCCATGGGCCGGGTAGCACTGATACCCATATATTGTGTCTACGAGTCTGGAACGTCCCTTGCCGTGGCCATGGGCTCGGTAGTGTACGGCCTGAACGTCGCGGCGGGGGGCATGGCCTGGGTAGTGTACGGCTGAACGTCACGGTCATGGGCGGGGTGTTGACGGGCCTAAAAGTCCCACCCCAGGGCCGGAGACGGGCTAACGGCCACGGGGAAGTACAGGACAGGGCACACCCACCCACTGCACCTTATCCAGCACTGAGCAGGCCCCATGGCCATGACGTTCAACCGTACACTACCCAGGCCCATGGCCGTGACGTTCAGACCGTACACTACCCAGGCCCATGGCCGGTGCGTTCAGACCGTACACTACCCAGGCCCATGGCCGTGACGTTCAGGCCGGACACTACCCAGCCATGGCCGTGACGTTCAGGCCGTTGACACTACCCAGCCCATGGCCGTGACGTTCAGGCCGTACACTACCCAGGCCCATGGCCGTGACGTTCAGGCCGTACACTACCCAGGCCCATGGCCGTGACGTTCAGACCTACCACTTACCAGGTCCAATTGCTTCTACCCCAAATCAGAAATAACTTCCTCCGTTAGTAAATCCATTAGCTGCTCCTCTCTGTCTGTACGCTCGCTCCTGTGCTCTGCCGCTCTGCAATGCGCTCTGCCTCATGGTGGCTCTGAGTCTGAGTATCCATAGCAACTGCTCCGCTCCGGCTGCTCAATGAAGAGACAGAGAGCTGTTAGCTGGTAGCTACTTTTCGTCTAAACTCCAACAAAACACAAGGAACATTATTGTTTTCTGTGACATAATCTCTCCTGTTTTATATTGGACGAGGTTGAACCACTCTGACACCATGTTATAATTCTTAGTCGATATCACTGTACTGCCAAAGCAGCGGGACAATGAGATTCTTACTGTAGCCGACATACTGTATGACTAATTACATAGAGAAGGGAGAGCGACCATGCCCAGACTAATTCCTTAGTTAAGGAGAGCAGACCATGCCCAGACTAATTCCTTAGTTAAGGGAGAGCAGACCATGTCCAGACTAATTCCTTAGTTAAGGGAGAGCAGACCATGCCCAGACTAATTCCTTAGTTAAGGGAGAGCAGACCATGTCCAGACTATTCCTTAGTTAAGGGAGAGCAGACCATGCCCAGACTAATCCTTAGTTAAGGAGAGCAGACCATGCCCAGACTAATTCCTTAGTTAAGGGAGAGCAGACCAAATTGCCCAGACTAATTCCTTAGTTAAGGGAGAGCAGACCATGCCAGACTAATTCCTTAGTTAAGGGAGAGCAGACCATGCCCAGACTAATTCTCTTAGTTAAGGGAGAGCACCAGACCAATGAGCATTCCTTAGTTAAGGGAGAGCAGACCATGCCAGACTAATTCCTTAGTTAAGGGAGGCAGACCATGTCCCAGACCTAATTCTTATAGTTAAGGGGAGAGCAGACCAATGCCCAGACTAATTCCTTAGTTAAGGGAGAGCAGCACCATGCCCATCCCAACATTTCTCATAGTTTAAGGGAGAGCAGACCAATGCCCCTAATTCCTAGTTAAGGGAGAGCAGACCAATGCCCAGACTATACATTGTCCTTAAAGGGAGCAGACCATGTCCAGACTAATTCCTTAGTTAGGGAGAGCAGACCATGATGCCAGACTAATTCCTTAGTTAAGGAGAGCAGACCATGTCCAGACTAATTCCATGTTTAAGGGAGAGCAGACCATGTCCAGAAATCCTTAGTTAAGGGAGAGCGAGACCCAGAACGTCCAGACTAATTCCTTAGTTAAGGGAGAGCAGACCATGTCCAGACTAATTCTTAGTTAAGGGAGAGCAGACCATTCCAGACTAATTCCTTAGTTAGGGAGAGCAGACACTATGTCCAGACTAATTCTAGTTAAGGGAGAGCAGACCATGCCCAGACTAATTCCTTAGTTAAGGGAGAGCAGACCATTCCAGACACTAATTCTTGTTGGGCAGCGATGTCCAGACTAATTCCTTATAAGGGAGAGCAGACCAATGCCCAGACTAATTCTTCTAGGTAAGTGAGAGCAGACCATGCCCAGACTAATTCCATAGTTAAGGGAGAGCGACCACATGCCAGACTAATTCTTTAGGTAAGTAGAGCAGACCAATGCCCAGACTAATTCCTAGTTAAGGGAGAGCAGACCATGCCAGACTAATTCTTTAGGTAAGGAGAGCAGACCATGCCCAGACTAATTCCTTAGTTAAGGAGAGAGCAGACCATGTCCAGACTAATTCCTTAGTTAAGGGAGAGCAGACCATGCCCAGACTAATTCCTTAGTAAGGGAGAGCAGACCATTCCCAGACTAATTCCTTATAAGGGAGAGCAGACCATGTCCAGACTAATTCCTTAGTTAAGGGAGAGCAGACCAATGCCAGACTAATTCCTTAGTTAAGGAGACGAGCAGACCAATGCCAGACTAATTTTAGGTAAGTGAGAGCAGACCAATGCGCCAGACTAATTTCCATTAGTTAAGGGAGAGCAGACCATGCCCAGACTAATTCCTTTAGGTAAGTAGAGCAGACCAATGCCCAGACTAATTCCATAGTTAAGGGAGAGCCATGCCCAGACTAATTCTTAGTAAGGAGAGCAGACCATGCCCAGACTAATTCCTTAGTTAAGGGAGAGCAACCATGTCCAGACTAATTCCTTAGTAAGGGAGAGCAGACCATGTCCAGACTAATTCCTTTAGTTAAGGAGAGGAGACCATGCCCAGACTAATTCTTAGGTAAGGAGAGCGGACCAATGCCAGACTAATTCTCTAGTTAAGGGAGAGCAGACCATTGCCCAGACTAATTCTTTAAGTTAAGGAGCAGACCACAGCCAGACTAATTCCATAGTTAAGGGAGAGCAGACCAATGCCCAGACTAATTCTCTAGTAAGGGAGAGCAGACCATGCCCAGACTAATTCCTTAGTTAAGGGAGAGCAGACCATGTCCCAGAATTCCTTAGTTAAAGAGAGCAGACCATGCCCAGACTAATTCCTTAGTTAAGGGAGAGCAGACCATGCCCAGACTAATTCCTTAGTTAAGGGAGAGCAGACCATGTCCAGACTAATTCCTTAGTTAAGGGAGAGCAGACCAATGCCCAGACTAATTCCTTAGTTAAGGGAGAGCAGACCATGTCCCAGACATAATTCCTTAGTTAAGGAGAGCAGACCAATGCCCAGACTAATTCCTTAGTTAAGGGAGAGCAGACCATGCCCAGACTAATTCCTGTTAAGGGAGAGCAGACCATGCCCAGACTAATTCCTTAGTTAAGGGAGAGGCGACCATGCCCAGACTAATTCCTAGTTAAGGGAGAGCAGACCATGCCCAGACTAATTCCTTAGTTAAGGGAAGAGGACCATGCCCAGACTAATTCCATAGTTAAGGAGAGCAGACCATGCCCAGACTAATTCCTTAGTTAAGGAGAGCAGACCATGCCCAGACTAATTCCTAGTGTAAGGGAGAGCACGACCAATGCCCAGACTAATTCCTTAGTTAAGGGAGAGCAGACCATGCCCAGACTAATTCCTTAGTTAAGGGAGAGCAGACCAATGCCCAGACTAATCCTTAGTTAAGGGGGAGCAGACCATGCCCAGACTAATTCCTTAGTTAAGGGAGAGCAGACCATGCCAGACTAATTCCTTAGTTAAGGAGAGCAGACCATGCCAGACTAATTCCTTAGTTAAGGGAGACGACCATGCCAGACTAATTCCTTAGTTAAGGGAGAGCAGACCATGCCAGACTAATTCTTAGTTAAGGGAGAGCAGACCATGCCCAGACTAATTCCTTAGTTAAGGGAGAGCAGACCATGCCCAGACTAATTCCTTAGTTAAGGAGAGCAGACCAATGCCAGACTAATTCCTTAGTTAAGGGGGAGACAGACCATGTCCAGACTAATTCCTTAGTTAGGGAGAGCAGACCATGCCCAGACTAATTCCTTAGTTAAGGGAGAGCAGACCATGTCCAGACTAAATCCTTAGTTAAGGAGGAGCAGACCATGCCCAGACTAATTCCTTAGTTAAGGAGAGCAGACCATGCCCAGACTAATTCCTTAGTTAAGGAGAGGCAGACCAATGCCCAGACTAATTCCTAGTTAAGGAGAGCAGACCAATGCCCAGACTAATTCCTTGTTAAGGGAGAGCAGACCATGTCCAGACTTCCTTAGTTAAGGAGAGCAGACCAATGCCCAGACTAATTCTTAGTTAAGGGAGAGCAGACCATGTCCAGACTAATTCCTAGTTAAGGAGAAGCAGACCATGTCCAGTTAAGGAGAGACCAATGCCAGACTAATTCCTTAGTTAAGGGAGAGCAGACCATGCCAGACTAATCTTTAGTTGAGGAGCAGACTAATTCCTTAGTTAAGGGAGAGCAGACCAATGCCCAGACTAATACTACAGAGTTAGGGAGAGCAGACCATGCCCAGACTAATTCCTTAGTTAAGGAGAAGCAGACCATGTCCTAGACAATTCCTTAGTTAAGGGAGAGCAGACCATGCCCAGACTAAATCCTTAGTTAAGGGAGAGCAGACCAATGCCCAGACTAATTCCTAGCTCCAGTTAATCACACAGTAATAGGAGGCAGTCCCAACCATATTGCCCGAATGCCCAGACTAATGTCATAGTTAAGGGAGAGCAGAACCCAATTGCAGCGAGACATAAGTTCTCTTACGTTAGGCAAGGCAGAGTCAGACCACATGCCCAGACTAATTCCTTGAGGAGAGAGAGCAGACCATGCTCTAGACTAATTCCTTAGTTAAGGGAGAGCGAGACCATGCCTTTACACTTAGTTAAGGGAGAGCAGACCAATGCCCAGACTAATTCTCTATCAGTCCGAAGGGAGAGCAGACCATGTCCAGACTATCTTAGTTCGAAGGGACGAGCAGACCATGTCCAAATTTTACGTAAGGAGAGCGACCATGCCCAGACTAATTCTTATAGGGAGAGCAGACAATGCCCAGACTAATTCCTTAGTTAAGGAGAGCAGACCATGCCACGAAATAATTCTTAGGTAAGTAGAGCAGACCATGACCACAGACTAATTTCACTAGTTAAGGGAGAGCAGAACCATGTCCAGGAACTAATTCTTAGGTTAAGTGAGGAGAGCAGAACCGTGATGCCCAGACTAATATCTTCTCCTCTCGGT
>NW_019943536.1:96236-107595 GCF_002910315.2 Salvelinus sp. IW2-2015
CCAATGCCCAGACTATTACAAGTTAAGGGAGAGCAGACCAATGCCCAGACTAATTCCTTAGTTAAGGGAGAGCAGACCATGTTCCAGCACTAATTCCTTAGTTAAGGGAGAGCAGACCATGGTCCAGACTAATTCCTTAGTTAAGGGAGAGCAGACCAATGCCAGACTAATTCTTAGGTTAAGTGAGAGCAGACCAATGCCAGACTAATTCCTAGTTAAGGGAGAGCAGGACCATGCCCAGACTAATTCTTTAGGTAAGTAGAGCAGACCAATGCCCAGACTAATTCCATAGTTAAGGGAGAGCAGACCATGCCCAGACTAATTCTTAGGTAAGTGAGAGCAGACCATGCCCAGACTAATTCCTTAGTTAAGGGAGAGCAGACCATGTCCAGACTAATTCCTTAGTTAAGGGAGAGCAGACCATGCCCAGACTAATTCCTTAGTTAAAGGGAGAGCAGACCATGCCCAGACTAATTCCTTAGTTAAGGGAGAGCAGACCATGTCCAGACTAATTCCTTAGTTAAGGGAGAGCAGACAATGCCCAGACTAATTCCTTAGTAAGGGAGAGCAGACCAATGCCCAGACTAATTCTTTAGGTTAAGGAGAGCAGACCAATGCCCAGACTAATTCCATAGTTAAGGGAGAGCAGACCATGCCCAGACTAATTCTTAGTAAGTCAGAGCAGACCAATGCCCAGACTAATTCCATAGTTAAGGGAGAGCAGACCATGCCCAGACTAATTCTTTAGGTAAGGAGAGCAGACCAATGCCCAGACTAATCCTTAAGTTAAGGGAGAGCAGACCATGTCCAGACTAATTCCTTAGTTAAGGGAGAGCAGACCATGTCCAGACTAATTCCTTTAGTTAAGGGAGAGCAGACCAATGCCCAGACTAATTCTTTAGGTTAAGTGAGAGCAGACCAATGCCCAGACTAATTCCATAGTTAAGGGAGAGCAGACCATGCCAGACTAATTCTTTAGGTAAGTCAGAGCAGACCAATGCCCAGACTAATTCCATAGTTAAGGGAGAGCAGACCATGCCCAGACTAATTCTTAGGTAAGTGAGAGACAGACCATGCCCAGACTAATTCCTTAGTTAAGGGAGACAGACCATGTCCAGACTAATTCCTTAGTTAAGGGAGAGCAGACCATGCCCAGACTAATTCCTTAGTTAAGGGAGAGCAGACCATGCCCAGACTAATTCCTTAGTTAAGGGAGAGCAGACCATGTCCAGACTAATTCCTTATTAAGGGAGAGCAGACAATGCCCAGACTAATTCCTTAGTTAAGGGAGAGCAGACCAATGCCCAGACTAATTCCTTAGTTAAGGGAGAGCAGACCATGCCCAGACTAATTCCTTAGTTAAGGAGAGCAGGACCATGTCCAGACTAATTCCTAGTTAAGGAGAGCAGACCATGCCCAGACTAATTCCTTAGTTAAGGGAGAGCAGACCATGCCCAGACTAATTCCATAGTTAAGGGAGAGCAGACCAATGCCCAGACTAATTCCTTAGTTAAGGGAGAGCAGCCATGCCCAGACTAATTCCATAGTTAAGGGAGAGCAGACCAATGCCCAGACTAATTCCTTAGTTAAGGGAGAGCAGACCATGCCCAGACTAATTCCATAGTTAAGGGAGAGCAGACCAATGCCCAGACTAATTCCTTAGTTAAGGGAGAGCAGACCAATGCCCAGACTAATTCCATAGTTAAGGGAGAGCAGACCAAAGCCCAGACTAATTCCTTAGTTAAGGGAGAGCAGACCATGCCCAGACTAATTCCTTAGTTAAGGGAGAGCAGACCATGCAGACTAATTCCTTAGTTAAGAGGAGCAGACCATGTCCAGACTAATTCCTTAGTTAGGGAGAGCAGACCATGTCCAGACTAATTCCTTAGTTAAGGGAGAGCAGACCATGTCCAGACTAATTCTTAGTTAAGGGAGAGCAGACCATGCCCAGACTAATTCCTTAGTTAAGGAGAGCAGACCATTGCCCAGACTAATTCCTTAGTTAAGGGAGAGCAGACCATGTCCAGACTAATTCCTTAGTTAAGGGAGAGCAGACCATGTCCAGACTAATTCCTTAGTTAAGGGAGAGCAGACCATGTCCAGACTAATTCTTAGTTAAGGAGAGCAGACCATGTCCAGACTAATTCTTTAGTAAGGGAGAGCAGACCATGCCCAGACTAATTCCTTAGTTAAGGGAGAGCAGACCATGCCAGACTAATTCCTTAGTTAAGGGAGAGCAGACCAATGCCCAGACTAATTCCATAGTTAAGGGAGAGCAGACCAATGCCCAGACTAATTCCTTAGTTAAGGGAGAGCAGACCATGTCCAGACTAATTCCTTAGTTAAGGAGAGCAGACCATGCCCAGACTAATTCCTTAGTTAATGGAGAGCAGACCATGTCCAGACTAATTCCATAGTTAAGGGAGAGCAGACCATGTCCAGATTAATTCCTTAGTTAAGGAGAGCGGACCAATGTCCAGACTAATTCCTTAGTTAAGGGAGAGCAGACCATGTCCAGACTAATTCTTTAGTTAAGGGAGAGCAGACCATGTCCAGACTAATTCCTTAGTTAAGGGAGAGCAGACCAATGCCCAGACTAATTACATAGTTAAGGGAGAGCAGACCAATGCCCAGACTAATTCCTTAGTTAAGGGAGAGCAGACCATGTCAGACTAATTCCTTAGTTAAGGGAGAGCAGACCATGTCCAGACTAATTCCTTAGTTAAGGAGAGCAGACCAATGCCCAGACTAATTCTTTAGGTAAGTGAGAGCAGACCAATGCCCAGACTAATTCCATAGTTAAGGGAGAGCGACCATGCCCAGACTAATTCTTTAGGTAAGTCAGAGCAGACCAATGCCCAGACTAATTCCATAGTTAAGGAGAGGCAGACCATGTCCAGAATAATTCTTTAGGTAAGTGAGAGCAGACCATGCCCAGACTAATTACATAGTTAAGGGAGAGCAGACCAATGCCCAGACTAATTCCTTAGTTAAGGGAGAGCAGACCATGTCTAGACTAATTCCTTAGTTAAGGGAGAGCAGACCATGTCCAGACTAATTCCTTAGTTAAGGGAGAGCAGACCAATGCCCAGACTAATTCTTTAGGTAAGTGAGAGCAGACCAATGCCCAGACTAATTCCATAGTTAAGGGAGAGCAGACCATGCCCAGACTAATTCTTTAGGTAAGTCAGAGCAGACCAATGCCCAGACTAATTCCATAGTTAAGGGAGAGCAGACCATGTCCAGAATAATTCTTTAGGTAAGTGAGAGCAGACCATGCCCAGACTAATTCCTTAGTTAAGGGAGAGCAGACCATGTCCAGACTAATTCCTTAGTTAAGGGAGAGCAGACCATGCCCAGACTAATTTCTAGTTAAGGAGAGCAGACCATGCCCAGACTAATTCCTTAGTTAAGGGAGAGCAGACCATGTCCAGACTAATCCTTAGTTAAGGGAGAGCAGACCAATGCCCAGACTAATTCCTTAGTTAAGGGAGAGCAGACCATGTTCAGACTAATTCCTTAGTTAAGTGAGAGCAGACCAATGCCCAGACTAATTCCTTAGTTAAGGGAGAGCAGACCAATGCCCAGACTAATTCCTTAGTTAAGGGAGAGCAGACCATGCCCAGACTAATTCCTTAGTTAAGGGAGAGCAGACCATGTCCAGACTAATTCCTTAGTTAAGGGAGAGCGACCATGCCCAGACGAATTCCTTAGTTAAGGAGAGCAGACCATGCCCAGACTAATTCCATAGTTAAGGGAGAGCAGACCATGTCCAGACTAATTCCTTAGTTAAGGGAGAGCAGACCATGCCCAGACTAATTCCATAGTTAAGGGAGAGCAGACCAATGCCCAGACTAATTCCTTAGTTAAGGGAGAGCAGACCATGCCCAGACTAATTCCATAGTTAAGGGAGAGCAGACCAATGCCCAGACTAATTCCTTAGTTAAGGGAGAGCAGACCAATGCCCAGACTAATTCCATAGTTAAGGGAGAGCAGACCAATGCCCAGACTAATTCCTTAGTTAAGGAGAGCAGACCATGCCCAGACTAATTCCTTAGTTAAGGGAGAGCAGACCAATGCCCAGACTAATTCCTTAGTTAAGGGAGAGCAGACCATGCCCAGACTAATTCCTTAGTTAAGGGAGACAGACCATGCCCAGACTAATTCCTTAGTTAAGGGAGAGCAGACCATGTCCAGACTAATTCCTTAGTTAAGGGAGAGCAGACCAATGCCCAGACTAATTCCTTAGTTAAGGAGAAGCAGACCATGTCCAGACTAATTCCTTAGTTAAGGGAGAGCAGACCATGCCCAGACTAATTCCTTAGTTAAGGAGGAAGCAGACCATGCCCAGACTAATTCCTTAGTTAAGGGAGAGCAGACCAATGCCCAGACTAATTCCTTAGTTAAGGGAGAGCAGACCATGCCCAGACTAATTCCATAGTTAAGGGAGAGCAGACCATGTCCAGACTAATTCCTTAGTTAAGGGAGAGCAGACCAATGCCCAGACTAAATCCTTAGTTAAGGGAGAGCAGACCAATGCCCAGACTAATTCCTTAGTTAAGGAGAGCAGACCATGTCCAGACTAATTCTTTAGGTAAGTGAGAGCAGACCAGACTTTCTCGGTGACCTCAAGTACTCATTAACTCTGCTTTTCATGTTTTTTCGGGTTGCGGTCACTTCACGGACAGAAACTTCTGAGACACATTATTCACGAAGAACACTCAGACGTTCACTTGTAAGCCAATCAGGTTGCAGCAGGGCGCAACATCAGGAAGTAGCGTTAGCCACTCTGGCAAATTTGCCTCAGGATCCATCTCAATTGGTATGCTGTGTCCAATCATGGTATCTCTCTTCGGTTGCACGTTCTTGGAATAGCAGAACAGTACAACGGCCCTTGCTGTGCTTAGTGAGCAGGTTGTCAAGTTCTGGTGTCGGAAGAGGAGTGGAAATGTCCACTACCATGCTAAAGTGTCTAATGCCTAGGAATGATAGTCCCGGAAGTTGCGTATAGTGTTCAGCCAATCAGGTTGCAGCAGGGTGCAACATCAGGAAGTAGCGTTAGCCATGGTGGTGGAAAATAGTGTTTTCATAATGAAAGTATGCATATTTTCCCAGTTTCTTTCCACCGTCTCGCAATTCAATCGAGTTAAGGAGGAAATCGACATCTTTGCAGCCTGAATGGAGAATGTTGTAGGTAAGAGAACCGGTCCACGGGGGATACGAGTGTATAGCCAGCTGCATACAATGCATTTGGATAGGAAGATGACAACATAAATACCACATGAATACCAACATCCTGGCGTCCTTTGGGTTAAAATAGATTTAAGAGCAAACTATTTTCCTTCACAATTTCTTTAATGTGTAATCAACTTTCTCTCTGGTGCTTTTGATTGATCAAGTTAAGTCTTCAATAACTTTAAATCGATCATATTACGTCGTCAACAACTTTACATTGATCATATTACGTCTACAATATTTTTAACCAGGAAAAGCCCATTGAGACCCATAGTCTCTTTTTCAAGGGAGACCTGGCCAAGAAGGCACAACACCAACAATACATTACATCTATTAAAACTATCAACAATACAATACAACATGATCCAGCCAAAAAAAAACATTTACACTCCTCTGTAACAGTCTCCCATACAATATTTTTAATTAATTCAGTGGCACTAACATTCCATGCGTCTGGTGTTTAAACGTCTCTAGAGACTATATCTCTCTCATCATTACTCAATGCCTAGGTTTACCTCCAATGTACTCACATCCTACCTTACCTTTGTCTGTACACTATGCCTTGAATCTATGCTATCGTGCCCAGAAACCTGCTCTTTACTCTCTGTTCCGAACGTGCTAGACGGCCAGTTCGTATAGCCTTTAGCCGTACCCTTATCCTACTTCTCCTCTGTTCCTCTGGTGATGTAGAGGTTAATCCAGGTCCTGCAATGCCTAGCTCACTCCCCCTCCCAGGTGCTCTCATTTGTTGACTTCTGTAACCGTAAAAGCCTTGGTTTCATGCATGTTAACATTAGAAGCCTACTCCTAAGTTTGTTTTTACTCACTGCTTTAGTACACTCTGCCAACCCGGATGTTTTAGCCGTGTCTGAATCCTGGCTTAGGAAAACCACCAAAAACCCTGAAATCTCCATCCCTAACTATAACATTTTCCGCCAAGATAGAACTGCCAAAGGGGGCGGTGTTGCAATCTACTGCAAAGATAGCCTGCAGAGTTCTGTATTACTATCCAAGTCTGTACCAAACAATTCGAGCTTCTACTTCTAAAAATGTACCTTTCCAGAAACAAGTCTCTCACTGTTGCCGTTACTATAGACCACCTTCTGCCCCCAGCTGTGCCCTCGACACCATATGTGAATTGATTGCCCCCCATCTAATTTTCATGCTACTAGGTGACCTAAACGGGGACATGCTTAACACCCTGGCCATCCTACAATCTAAGCTTGATGCCCTCAATCTCACACAAATTATCAATGAACCTACCAGGTACAACCCCAAATCCGTAAACACGGGCACCCTCATAGATATCATCCTAACTAACTCGTCCTCCAAATACACCTCTGCTGTTTTACAATCAAGATCTCAGCGATCACTGCCTCATTGCCTGCATCCGTAATGGGTCTGCGACCAAACGACCCCTCATCACTGTCAAACGCTCCCTAAAACACTTCTGCAAGCAGGCCTTTCTAATCGACCTGGCCGGGGTATCCTGGAATGACATTGACCTCATCCCGTCAGTAGGTATGCCTGGTTATTCTTTAAAAGTCCTTCCTACCATTTTAATAAGCATGCCCCATTCAAAAAATGTAGAACTAGGAATAGATATAGTCCTTGGTTCACTCCAGACCAGGTCAGCACAAAAACATCCTGTGACGTTCTGCATTAGCATCGAATAGCCCCGTGATATGCAACTTTTCAGGAAGTTAGAACAATATCACAGGCAGTTAGGAAAGCAAAGGTTAGCTTTTTCAAACAGAAATTTGCATCCTGTAGTACAAACTCAAAAAGTTCTGGGACACTGTAAAGTCCATGGAGAATAAGAGCACCTCCTCCCAGCTGCCCACTGCTCTGAGGCTAGGAAACACTGTTACCACCGATGAATCCACTATAATTGAGAATTTCAATAAGCATTTCTCTACGGCTGGCCAGCTTTCCACCTGGCTACCCCTACCCCGCTAGACTGCCCGGCACCCTCCACAGCAACCCGCCAAAGCCCCCACCATTTCTCTTCACCCAAATCCAGATAGCTGATGTTCTGAAAGAGCTGCAAATTCTGGACCCCACAAATCAGCCGGGCAGACAATCTGGACCCTCTTTTTCTAAAATGATCTGCTGAAATTGTTGCAACTCATTACTAGCTTGTTCAACCACACTTTCGTATCGTTTGAGAATTCTCAAGAATGGAAAGTTGCCACGGTCATCCCCCTCTTCAAAGGGGTGAAACTCTAGACCCAAACTGCTACAGACCTAAATCTTCGAAAGCCAAGTTAATTAACAGATTACCGACCATTTCGAATCCCACCGTACCTTCTCCACTATGCAATCTGGTTTCAGAGCTGGTCATGGGTGCACCTCAGCCACGCTCAAGGTCCTAAACGACATCATAACCGCCATCGATAAGAGTCATTACTGTGCAGCCGTATTCATTGACCTGGCCAGGCTTTCGACTCTGTCAATCACCACATTCTTATTGGCAGACTCGACAGCATTGGTTTCTCAAATGATTGCCTCGCCTGGTTTACCAACTACTTCTCTGATAGAGTTCAGTGTGTCAAATCGGAGGGACTGTTGTCCGGACCTCTGGCAGTCTCTATGGGGGTGCCACAGGGTTCAATTCTCAGGCCGACTCTCTTCTCTGTATACATCAATGATGTCGCTCTTGCTGCTGGTGATTCTCTGATCCACCTCTACGCAGACGACACCATTCTGTATACTTCTGGCCCCTCTTTGGACACTGTGTTAACTAACCTCCAGACGAGCTTCAATGCCATACAACTCTCCTTCCGTGGCCTCCCACTGCTCTTAAATGCAAGTAAAACAAAATGCATGCTATTCAATCGATCACTGCCCGCACCTGCCCGCCCGTTCAGCATCACTACTCTGTACGGCTCTGACTTAGAATACGTGGACAACTACAAATACCTAGGTGTCTGTTTAGACTGTAAACTCCCCTTCCAGACTCACATTAAGCACTCCAATCCAAAATTAAATCTAGAATCGGCTTCCTATTTTGCAACAAAGCATTCTACATCATGCTGCCAAACATACCTCGTAAAACTGACCATCCTACCGATCCTCGACTTCGGCGATGTCATCTATAAAATAGCCTCCAATACTCTACTCAACAAACTGGATGCAGTCTATCACAGTGCCATCCGTTTTGTACACAAAGCCCCATACACTACCCACCATTGCGACCTGTACACTCTCTTTGGTTGGCCCTCACTTCATACTCGTCGGCACCCACTGGCTACAGGTTATCTACAAGACCCTGCTAGGTAAAGCCCCGCCTTATCTCAGCTCACTGGTCACCATAGCAGCACCCACTCGTAGCACGCGCTACAGCAGGTATATCTTACTGGTCACCCCCAAAGCCAAGTTCTCTGCTGCCAATGACTGGAACGAACTGCAAAACCACTGAAGCTGGAGACTCTTACCTCCCTCACTAACTTTAAGCACCAGCTGTCAGAGCAGCTCACAGATCACTGCAGCTGTACATAGCTCATCTGTAATAGCCCATCTATCTACTGTATGTATTTATTCATCTTGCTCCTTTGCACCCCAGTATCTCTACTTGCACATTTATCTTCTGCACATCTACCATTCCAGTTGTTAATTGCTCTATTGTAATTACTTCACCACCATGGCCTATTTATGCCTTAAATCCCTTATCTTACCTCATTTGCACTCACTGTATATAGACTTTTTGTTTTCTTTTTTTCTACTGTATTATGACTGTATGTTTTGTTATTCCATGTGTAACTTGTGTTGTTGTATGTGTCGAATTGCTATGCTTATCTAGGCCAGGTCGCAGTTGCAAATGAGAACTTGTTCTCAACTAGCCTACCTGGTTAAATAAAGGTGAAATATATATTATATTATATATATATATATTATTTAATCTGTTGACCAATGCGTGAGGACTGGGCGGAGCTATTGTTGAGTTGTTGACATGGCTCAGCATGTTGTAGTTGTTGTTGACATGACTCAGCATGTTATAGGTATTGTTGAGTTGTTGACATGGCTCGGTATAAGGAGAGAGTTTGTGTTTTTAGTCCTTGAGATGTCCCTGGACACACGGACATCAAAAGGAATACAGCAGCCACCCTGTTAGGTGTTTGGACATCGTATGGTAAACACACTATACCTTGATTGTTCCTCAAGGGAAAGTAAAGTGACAATCTAGCTGCCAATCAGACAACTCGTAGTGCTGTCGCTAGTTCTAATATTACAGCAGACGTGTCAGATCATTTCGATGTCAAGCCTGATGTAACGCTGGAATCTGACTGGAATGGGATTCAGGGTCTCATTTTTGCAAGCTATTTGTCCCTTGTCTTCCAAGTGCCTAGCGTGCCACGTACTAAACTGTCTGTGTGTTCTGTAACAGTGACGTCCATCGGATGGAGAAGGAGCAGGAGGTAGAAAGAGAGAGAGACAGGCAACGCTCCACCAAGTTCTTTGACACCAAGATCAACTTCAACGAACCTCCTCCCAAGGTAGTATAGTACAGTATCTTCTTGATGACCCCCCCKCACACACACCTTCTGCATCAATGCCTTTCTGTCATAGCGTTGTTAGCATTTGTATATAAGTTACTAACCGCTCGTCACCAGTTCTGCCCCTGTGTCTCCAGCCCTGCAGGATGAAACCTGGGGGTCGTTTTGGAAACGGTATCGGTCTGCACATTCAGCTGAATGAGGCCCTTTGTGCCAGCTCTCCAGACCTGGCCAGTCCCTGTGAATACACCACTCCTGTCGACTCCATGAGCAACAGCTTGTTGGTGCCCATGATATCTCCACGACGATGCAGCATGGGGGTGAGAATAGTTCTCTAGTGCTATTCTACTTCCTTTTAGACTCTAGTTATCTAGTTCTAGTCTACATCCTTTTAGACTAGTTATCTAGTTCTAGTCTCCTTCCTTTTAGACTAGTTATCTAGTTCTAGTCTCCTTCCTTTAGACTCTAGTTATCTAGTTCTAGTCTCCTTTTTAGACTCTAGTTATCTAGTTCTAGTCTCTTTCCTTTTAGACTAGTTATCTAGTCTGGTCTTCTTCCTTTTAGACTAGTTATCTAGTTATAGTCTCCTTCCTTTTAGACTAGTTATCTAGTTCTAGTCTCCTTCCTTTTAGACTAGTTATCTAGTTCTAGTCTCCTTCCTTTTAGACTAGTTATCTAGTTCTAGTCTCCTTCCTTTTAGACTAGTTATCTAGTTCTGGTCTTCTTCCTTTTAGACTAAGTTATCTAGTTATAGTCTCCTTCCTTTTAGACTAGTTTATCTAGTTATAGTCTCCTTCCTTTTAGACTCAGGTTATCTAGTTATAGTCTCTTCCTTTTAGACTCTAGTTATCTAGTTATAGTCTCCTTCCTTTTAGACTAGTTATCTAGTTAGTTATTATCACGGCACAAGGCGAGACCCAAACGCAGACACAGGAGGCAGATGGTTGAAGTCTTACAATATTTATTAATCCAAAGGGGTAGGCAAGAGAATGGTCGTGGACAGGCAAAAAGATCAAAACCCAATCAGAGTCCAGGAGGTTACAGAGTGGCAGACAGGCAGAATGGTCAGGCAGGCGGGTACAGAGTCCAGAAACAGGCAAGGGTCAAAACCGGGAGGACTAGAAAAAGGAGAATGCAAAAAGCAGGAGAACGTGAAAAAACGCTGGTTGACTTGAAACATACAAGAACAAACTGGTACAGAGAGACAGGAAACACAGGGATAAATACACTGGGGGAAATAAGCGACACCTGGAGGGGGTGGAGACAATCACAAGGACAGGTGAAACAGATCAGGGCGTGACTGTTATAGTCTCCTTCCTTCTAGACTAGTTATCTAGTTCTAGTTTCCTGTTAGACTAGTTATCTATTTCTAGTCTACTTCCTGTTGACTAGTTTGTCTATTCTAGTCTACTTCCTGTTAGACTAGTTGTCTAGTTCTAGTCTACTTCCTGTTAGACTAGTTATCTAGTTTCTAGTTTCCTGTTAGACTAGTTTATCTAGTTCTAGTCTACTTCCTGTTAGACTAGTTATCTAGTTCTAGTCTACTTCCTTCTAGACGAGATATCTAGTTTCTAGTTTCCTGTTAAGACTATTGTTTTATCTAGTTCTAGTTCTACTTCCCTGGTTAG
>NW_019943536.1:112658-116296 GCF_002910315.2 Salvelinus sp. IW2-2015
GGATAACCACCCCGCAGTCCTAACAACCACCCCGCAAGTCCTAACAACCACCCCGCAGTCCTAACAACCACCCCGCAGTCCTCAACAACCACCCCAGTCCTAACAACCACCCCGTAGTCCTAAACAACCACCCCGTCAGTCCTAACAACCACCCCGTAGTCCTACAACAATCCACCCCGTAGTCCTTAACAACCACCCCTAGTCTAACAAACCCCGTTCCTAACAACCACCCCCTAGTCCTAACAACCACCCCTAGTCCTAACAACCACCCCGTCAGTCCTAACAACCACCCCGGAGTCCTGAACAACCACCCCCAGTCCTAACAACCACCCCGCAGTCCTAAAAACCACCCGCAGTCCTAACAACCACGCCCCAGGTCCTACAACCACCCCGAGTCCTAACAACCACCCCGCAGTCCTAACAAACCACCCGCAGTCCTAACAACCACCCCGTAGTCCTAACAACCACCCCGTGAGTCCTAACAACCACCCCGTAAGTCCTAACAACCACCCCGTAGTCCTAACAACCACCCCGTAGCTCCTAACAAACCACCCCGTAGTCCTAACAACCACCCCGCAGTCCTAACAACCACCCCGTTAGTCCTAACAACCATCCCCGTCGTCCCTAACAACCACCCCGCAGTCCTAACAACCACCCCGTAGTACAACAACCCACCCCGTAGATCCGAACAACCACCCCTTAGTCCTAACAACCACCCCGTAGTCCTAACAACCACCCCGTAGTCCTAACAACCACCCCGTAGTCATAACAACCACCCCGTAGTCCATCCAAACCACCATCCCGTAGTCCATACTAACAAGCATCCCGTAGTACATCCAAACCACCATCCCACAGTCCATCCTAAACAACCATTTTGTAGTCCACCATAACAACCATCCCGTAGTCCTAACAACCATCCTGTTGTCCTAAGAAGCAACCAGTAGTCCTAACAACCATCCGTAGTCATAACAATCATACCGTAGTCCTAACAACCATCCCATAGTCCTAACAACCATCCTGTTGTCCTAAGAAGCAACCAGTAGTCCTAACAACCATCCTATAGTGCTAACAATCATCCCGTAGTCCATCCTTACAACCACCTGTAGTCCTAACATCCATCCTTTAGTCCTAACATCCATCCTTTAGTCCTAACATCCATCCTTTAGTCCATCCTAACAACCATCATTTGGTCCTAACAACCATCCTTTAGTCCATCCTAACAACCATCATTTGGTCCTAACAGCCATCCTATATTCCACCATAACAACCATACTGTGGTCCTAACAACCATCCTATATTCCACCATAACAACCATCATGTGGTCCTAACAACCATCCTATATTCCACCATAACAACCATCCTGTAGTTCTAACAACCATCCTATATTCCACCATAACAACCATCCTGTAGTTCTAACAACCATCCTTTAGTCCATCCTAACAACCATCATGTGGTCCTAACAACCATCCCGTATTCCTAGTAACCATCCCTATAACTCTCAATGTTCTGTAAATTGACGGTCCATGTGAGGCCCATGGGGTCCGTGGTCAACTGTGGGTCGGTGTTGATATTGTGTCAAATGAGTCTGAACCTATATGTTTCTTTACAGGGTCCCGTGGGACAGGAGGGCACCACCAAACCACTGGTATGTGTAACATATGTTACGCTTTATTATAAGACGTTATAATAACGGCTAATAGATGCTTTATAACACGTTATAAAGCATTATATCTGCMGTATTTAAGTATGGAGTTACTGTGTGTTATRATTTTCTATTGTTTTAGTTGCGGTTTAATTATTTACATGAGGTCACAATTWTTTTTTTTTACCAATTCACAACTTACTTTACTGCAAGGTGAAATTGCAGTAAAGTCGATGTAGACATTTTCATCCAAATTGAGTTTACTGATTGTTGTATTGCTCTTCCGATGTCCAAAGATATTTTTGGTCATAGGAAATGATGGCAGAGACATTATGCCCCAAAAAAGTTAAATCAGCATAAAAAAAAACACACAACATAGCAGAATTGGCCAGGAGACCGTCAGACGGCTACTATCCACTGCGGTGCCATCTTCTTTATCAGGTTAATATAGTCATTGTCATATAATCTTATTTTTCTCTCTGTCTGCAGTTACCAGAACCAGAGACTGGACATGGTGAGTGTAAACCAAAAGAATATCCTAGAAATAGAATATCTGGTGGCATCAAATGTCTAAAAGACACATAGCTTTAAGCTTCTCTCCTTCTCCTCACCCCCCCTTTTATTCATGTTCTCTCATACCCTCGTATTTTACTCTTGTTCTCTCATACCCTCCCCTTTTATTCTTGTTCTCGCATACCCTCTCCCCTTTATTCTTGTCTCTCATCCCCCTCTCCCCCTTTATTCCTGTTCCTCATCCCCTCTCCCCTTTTATTCTTGCTCTCTCATCCCCCTCTCCCCTTTTATTCTTGCTCTCATCCTTACTCTCCACTTTTGAAACCAGCCCCGCCAGACAAAGCCCCTGCATCTCACCGCCCCTACGGGCCAGGCCCGCCCCACAGCCCAGCCGCCCCTACGGCCCAGCCGCACCTACGGCCCAGGCCGCCCCTACGGCCCAGGCCCGCCCCACTGCAGAGCTAGACCGTTCAGATGATAAGGGTACCAGGCGGTCATGGACCTGGTCCAGGTGGTGGTGAAGTGAAAGTGAAAGACGAGTGACACACTACAGCCTGAGGAGTACATTCACCGTCATCAAGGTAAGACACGGAGCTGCTCACTTCAAACACTGTGTCAATAGTAGTAATGCAGTAGCTATACGGATACAGCTGCATTGTGAGGTTAAAGGTCAACTGCCTTCTCTCTCTCCAGTCTGTAGGGCTGACCTTAAGGAGTCTGATACACAGCGTGGATGATATTCTACCCACCCTCCATAAGTCCATTAGGACAGAGGTAAGAGTGATTATATATCATATTATTAAGCAGAAAACAGACCAGCGTCCAGACTGTCGTTAATATCTATCTCCCTATCTCATCCACTCTCCTTTCCCCCTCCTCTCCTCTCCTCCTCCCTCCTTCCCTCCCCTCCTCCCTCCTTCTCCTCCTCCTGGTCAAGTCGAGGGCACCCAGAGAAGCTGTTGAACAACGACATGTCAGAGTTGATCAGTAAGATGCGTCGTGCGCCAGCAACGACGCGTCACCCTCTCTGAAGGAAGAGTGTTAAGAAAACAGATGCTGACTGCAGCACACAACCTGGCCATGGATGGGAAGAACCTTCTGGATGCTGGGACCAGGCCAGGTGTGCCAACTGGCCAGCAGGCCCACCCAAGACGAAACTCCATAGTGGGGTAAATACCCACAGGACAACCCACTTTTTGTTTTGTTGTTTTTAACTGGAGACGGGTCAAGCCAAGAGCAGTAGTGTCGCGACTGAATGGATGGACACAACACACACACACACACAGTGACTTGGCAGTTCAGTGGTCAAGGTTTCCTTTTACGTTGAATTAAAACGATCAGAACAGATGGACTTTCCCTTTTTGTAATTGTTGTGATTTCTGTATCATCTCGTCTTGAATTGATCGGTTATTTTAAATAGTCTCTCTATCTGTTTAGGTATCCAGGTTAATTTAATTCTTGGTTATTTTCATATGTTTTGGTA
>NW_019943536.1:118408-124108 GCF_002910315.2 Salvelinus sp. IW2-2015
CCACCCCGCAGTCCTAACAAACCACCCCGCAGTCTAACAAACCACCCCGCAAGTCCTAACAACCACCCCGCCAGTCCTAACAACCACCCCGCAGTCCTAACAACCACCCCGCAGTCCTAACAACCACCCCGTTAGTCCTAACAACCACCCCGTAGTCCTACAACCACCCCGTAGTCCTAAACAACCACCCCGCAGTCCTAACAAACCACCCCGTCTGTAGTCCTAACAACCACCCCGTAGTCCTACAACCACCCGTAGTCCTAACAACCACCCCGTAGTTCCTAACAACCACCCGTAGTCCTAACAACCACCCCGTAGTCCTAACAACCACCCCCGCAGTCCTAACAACCACCCCGTCAGTCTAACAACCACCCCCGCAGTCCTAACAACCACCCCGCAGTCCTAACAACCACCCCGCAGTCCTAAAACAACCACCCGCAGTCTAACAACCACCCCGTAGTCCTAACAACCACCCCCGTAGTCCTAAACAAACCACCCCGTTAGTTCCCCTAACAACCACCCCGTAGTCCTAACAACCACCCCGTAGTCCTAACAACCACCCCGTAGTCCTAACAACCACCCCCGCAGTCCTAACAACCACCCCGTAGTCCTAACAACCACCCCGCAGTTCCTACAACCACCCCGCATTCCTAACAACCACCCCGTAGTCCTAACAACCACCCCGTAGTCCTAACAAACCACCCCGTAGTCCTAACAACCACCCCGTAGTCTAACAACCACCCCGTAGTCCTAAACAACCCCCCGTAGTCCTAACAACCACCCCGTAGTCATAAACAACCACCCCGTAGTCCATCCAAACCACCATCCCGTAGTCCATACTAACAAGCATCCCGTAGTACATCCAAACCACCATCCCACAGTCCATCCTAAACAACCATTTTGTAGTCCACCATAACAACCATCCCGTAGTCCTAACAACCATCCTGTTGTCCTAAGAAGCAACCAGTAGTCCTAACAACCATCCGTAGTCTAACAATCATACCGTAGTCCTAACAAACCATCCCATAGTCCTAACAACCATCCTGTTGTCCTAAAGAAGCAAACCAGTAGTCCTAACAACCATCCTATAGTCTAACAATCATCCCGTAGTCCATCCTACAACCACCTGTAGTCCTAACATCCATCCTTTAGTCCTAACATCCATCCTTTAGTCCTAACATCCATCCTTTAGTCCATCCTAACAACCATCATTTTGGTCCTAACAACCATCCTTTAGTCCATCCTTAACAACCAGTTCATTTGGTCCTAAACAAGCCATTCTATATTCCACCATAACAACCATACTGTGTCCTAACAACCATCCTATATCCACCTAACAACCATCATGTGGTCCTAACAACCATCCTAATCCACCATAAAACAACCATCCTGTAGTTCTAACAACCATCCTATATTCCACCATAACAAACCATCCTGTAGTTCTAACAACCATCCTTTTTAGTCCATCCTAACAACCATCATGTGTCCTAACAACCATCCCGTATTCCTAGTAACCATCCCTATAACTCTCAATGTTCTGTAAATTGACGGTCCATGTGAGGCCCATGGGGTCCGTGGTCAACTGTGGGTCGGTGTTGATATTGTGTCAAATGAGTCTGAACCTATTGTTTCTTTACAGGGCCCCTGGGACAGGAGGGCACCACCAAACCACTGGTATGTGTAACATATGTTACGCTTTATTATAAGACGTTATAATAACGGCTAATAGATGCTTTATAACACGTTAAAAGCATTATATCTGCGTATTTAAGTATGGAGTTACTGTGTGTTATATTTTCTATTGTTTTAGTTGCGGTTTAATTATTTACATGAGGTCACAATTTTTTTTTTTTACCAATTCACAACTTACTTTACTGCAAGGTGAATTGCAGTAAAGTCGATGTAGACATTTTCATCCAAATTGAGTTTACTGATTGCTCTTCCGATGTCCAGAAGATATTTTTGGTCATAGGAAATGATGGCAGAGACATTATGCCCCAAAAAAGTTAAGATCAGCATAAAAAAAAACACACAACATAGCAGAATTGGCCAGGAGACGCTCAGACGGCTACTATCCACTGCGGTGCCATCTTTCTTTATCAGGTTAATATAGTCATTGTCATATAATCTTATTTTTCTCTCTGTCTGCAGTTACCAGAACCAGAGACTGGACATGGTGAGTGGTAAACCATAAGAATATCCTAGAAATAGAATATCTGGTGGCATCAAATGTCTAAAAGACACATAGCTTTAAGCTTCTCTCCTTCTCTCCTACCCTCCCCTTTTATTTCCATGTTCTCTCATACCCTCGTATTTTTACTCCTTGTTCTCTCATACCCTCCCCTTTTATTCTTGTTCTCTGCATACCCTCTCCCCTTTATTCTTGTTCTCTCATCCCCCTCTCCCCCTTTATTCTGTTCTCTCATCCCCTCTCCCCTTTTATTTTGCTCTCTCATCCCCTCCCCCTTTTATTTCTTGCTCTCATCCTACTCTCCACTCTGAAAACCAGCCCCGCCAGACAAGCCCCTGCATCTCACCGCCCCTACGGGCCAGGCCCGCCCCACAGCCCAGGCCGCCCCTACGGCCCAGGCCGCACCTACGGCCCAGGCCGCCCCTACGGCCCAGGCCCGCCCCACTGCAGAGCTAGACCGTTCAGATGATAAGGTGTACCAGGCGGTCATGGACCTGGTCCAGGTGGTGGTGTGAAGCTGAAGAACGATGTGAAACACATACAGCCTGAGAGATACATCACCGTCATCAAGGTAAGACACGGAGCTGCTCACTTCAAACACTGGTTCAATAGTAGTAATGCAGTAGCTATACGGATACAGCTGCATTGTGAGGTTAAAGGTCAACTGCCTTCCTCTCTCTCCAGTCTGTAGGGCTGACCTTAAGGGTCTGATAACACAGCGTGGATGATATTCTACCCACCCTCCATAAGTCCATTAGGACAGAGGTAAGAGTGATTATATATCATATTATTAAGCAGAAAACAGACCAGCGTCCAGACTGTCTGTATTAAATATCTATCTCCCTATCTCATCCCACTTCTCCTTCCTCCCTCCTCTCCTCTCTCCTCTCTCCCTCCTCCCTTTCCCCTCTCCTCCCTCCTTCTCCTTTCCTCCTTGGTCAGATCGGGCACCCAGAAGCTGTTGAACAACGACATGTCAGAGTTGATCAGTAAGATGCGTCTGGCCCAGCAGAACGCCGTCACCTCTCTGAAGGAAGAGTGTAAGAAAACAGATGCTGACTGCAGCACACAACCTGGCCATGGATGGAAGAACCTTCTGGATGCTGTGGACCAGGCCAGGGTCAGGGCCAACCTGGCCAAGCCCAAACCGGAGACTCCATAGTGGGGTAAATACCCACAGGACACCCACTTTTTTTGTTGTTGTTTTAACTGGAGGACGGGTCAGAGCCAAGTATGTCGCGACTGAATGGATGGACACACACACACCACACACACAGTGACTTGGCAGTTCAGTGGTCAAGGTTTCCTTTTACGTTGAATTAAAACGATCAGAACAGATGACTTTCCCTTTTTGTAATTGGTGTTGTGATTTCTGTATCATCTCTGTCTTGAATTGTATCGGTTATTTTTTAAATAGTCTCTCTATCTGTTTAGGTATCCAGGTTAATTTAATTCTTGGTTATTTTCATATGTTTTGGGTAATACTGGCCAGATCAATAGATTTATTAATTTGCTTATGTGTTGTTTCATGGAATGTGTAATATTTGTTTTCTAGACTAAGGTTTGACCAAATAGATATAATACCCATACCCATTGTAGTATATTAAATTCAACTGACAGTATTGTATTTTTTTTTTTTTTCCATAAGTAAAAGTATGTTTCTGTGCTACGAATAGAAATTTAGGAAAGTTACGAAAATACCAGTTTTAAAAAAAAATATTTGAAATATATGACCCTTTAATGTTTTCCGCTATCTCGTATTCAGCTGTATCATCGTGGATATGAATAGAGACAATGGAACGATTTTAAATAAACATGTCAGACACTGTGACAAAACAAGACCTTGGGGACTATACATTTTTTTTTTTGTCAAAAAGGAATTAGTTACATATAATTGATCTTTAAATGGTTATTAATATATTCTGTGAAATTATACTTTAAAAAAAATAAATGTTAAGTGGAAAAAAAAATGAAAAACTTGAAAATTATAATCTGCCAATATCTGCATAAAGCCATTTGAACTTGGCGCTATCTGCAAGCCAATCACAAGCATGAACAAATACAGACGGACCAATCAGAACACGTCTTTACCATCTCCCTCCTAAGTATGGTCTAGGCTAGCCAGCAATAATGGAACGCAAGCAAAACAACCACGCAGTCAGAAATCTTAAAGTGACAGAGTTGTGAAGTGATGACAATAATTACTCTGATGATCGTAATCCATTTTATGATGGTGTTCTGACTCTATTTTTTATCTAAATAGTGTATTCGTCTATCATTTATGTATGCAAATAGCTACCCCCCCCCCCCCTAATAAAACTGATTTACAAATGTCTCAGGATTTTTGCTACTCTGTACTTGGGCTACCTTAAAGGTGACGGCCTTACTTGGTTATGGAAGACGAAGTCACATCAAAACTGTTCTGAGATCAAGGCTGTGAAYACTTTAATATTCAATAGAACATTATAGTCCCAACGTTACAAAAATTATAATTTGTGTCGTAATTGTGGTATTATTAACAAACATTTTTGTGTTTTTTGGTTCAGGATGTTCCCGTTTTCTTACATGAGGCCAATGTATAGACTTCAAATCAGTACTCTTGGTGCAAACGTTAAATCGGTTACTAAAATCTAACATTTTTCATTCCTATCGATTCCCAAATTCCCAAAACATGCGTTTATATTTCTACAGTATTTATTACCACAGTAGCATGGGTTTGATATTGTTATGGTAGCAGCAGTATCAGAGAGCTGGAACAGCTCAAGGCAATAGAAATATGACTGCTTTGCAACGCAAACTGATTCAGTGTTCATATTATCAAATTAGTATTTTTCCTCTCCCCGATAGTAGAGCATGCAACGTATTTGTCCTTCGAAGGTAAAAAGCAGACAGTCACCTCATTGGATAGCATTCACCCACAAGTCATTGCTTCTCCAATATGAAGCAGTACATTGGTAGTGCCAGTCATTCATCTAGTTACTTCCTCAGTTCTGTTTATTCCTATGTGGAACAGAAAGCTTCCACTAGAGAGCGCTTTTGCACTGTTACTGTGCCCGGCGGTCCTCTGCCTGCTTGGATACGATGTTCCGTAACAGTTAATCGTCTTCCTAAACCATCATTTTCTGCATCAAAAAAAAAACCTAGTGGTTCAAATTACTGCACACCGTAGTGCTAGTTCCGCTGTGCCAGCCTGCTCCAGGGGCAGAAGGTAGAGGATAGGTCTACAGGCCCTAGGTGACGCCAGCCAGTCTTGTGCCAGGCATGGTACATCTCAGGCCCAGACCCCTGGTCCTATATCATGCTGGCCAGCCAGGGAGGGAGGAAGAGTCCAGATCCTATATCATGCTGGGCAGCCAGCCAGGGAGGGAGGAAGAGTCCAGGTCCTATATCATGCTGGCCAGCCAGGCTGGGACTCTTCCTCCATCCTGGCTGGCCAGCATGATATGGACCTGGACTCTTCCTCCTACCTGGCTGGCCAGCATATATAGGACCTGGACTCTTTCTTCCTA
>NW_019943537.1:0-1458 GCF_002910315.2 Salvelinus sp. IW2-2015
ATCGGACAGTGCAGTTAGATTAACAAGAATTTAAGCTTTCAACCGATATAAGACACTTATATGTACCTAAATGTTTAATATCCATAATTTTTATGTTTATATATTTGACTTGCGGGCCCTCCAGTTTCACAGGAATTTGTCCTGTTAGCGGGACGCCTGGACTTAAGATAGCTAGGTGGGACAACCACATACCACCATCATAGTAAGTCATTTTTTCTTCAATAAAGTAGCTTTCAGCAAAGTCAGAGCTAGTAACGGGGAAAATAGTCAAATGTGATTGTTAGTTTACAAAGCAGGGAGCCCAGACAACATCAAGTTGCCTTACGCTTTTAAAAGGTCAAAGAAAGTTACAATCTTACACAGCYACAGGAAGTGTCTTCATAATCAAATCAATTCTATAACTTCAAATAATACTATGATTGAAGACGTATAGATCACATTACTGAAACTCTAAAACACTGTAAAACTTTTGCAATACCTTTACATACATATATGTTTTCATTCAGAGACCCACATTCACAATATATTATATAATAATTGCACATTTTGATGTTGACCCTTTAGATACAAACCATTAAAAACAGACACACATGTACTTCTTGTTTGCGTGCTGCTGTGCAGTTTGTTGCTAACCTTACTTTGTTACCTGACAACTTTACGGGTTTTACTTTTTAATTACCGTTGAATATTTTGCCTCGCTCAACTTTTTCCATTAAACTTTTTCACCCCGGACGCTTTATCTGGACGTGGTTCGTCAGGATCTCCACCAGCCGAAGCTAGTTGTAACATTGACATTATGCCTTCTAATTGCAGTCGCTGTACTCAATATACAGGAAAACGATCGCCTTATGACGAGGATCGCCGTGCTGCAAGCCCAGCATCAGACTCAATCGTTAGGCAAGGGTCGAGCATTCTCTGGTCTCTCCTCCACCCGATACGGGGGCTGAGACACCGAAGCCTCCCACCATTAGCTCTGACAAATTGAAAACCCTAGTTATTGGCGACTCCATTACCCGTAGTATTAGACTTAAAAGGAATCATCCAGCGATCATACACTGTTTACCAGGGGGCAAGGCTACTGACGTTAAGGTTAATCTGAAGATGGTGCTGGCTAAGGCTAAAACTGGCGAGTGTAGAGAGTACAGGGATATTGTTATCCACGTTATCAACGATGTTAGAATGAAACAGTCAGAGGTTACCAAGCGCAACACAGCTTCAGCGTGTAAATCAGCTAGAAAGGTGTGTAGGCATCGAGTAATTTTCTCTGGCCCCCTCCCAGTTAGGGGGAGTGATGAGCTCTACAGCAGAGTCTCACATCTCAATCACTGGTCGAGAACTGTTTTCTGCGCCTCCCAAAAGATAGAATTTGTAGATAATTGGCCCTCTTTCTGGAACTCACCCACAAACAGGACCAAGCCTGGCCTGCTGAGGAGTGACGGACTCCATCCTAGCTGGAGG
>NW_019943537.1:3767-15114 GCF_002910315.2 Salvelinus sp. IW2-2015
TACGGTCCAGTTGAAATATTAATCGATTATGTTTATAAACAGACATTTGACGATTTTCTACGAAAAATTACGCCGGATACTTTTTGGAATTTTAGAACGAGGCTTTGGTTTTCTGAACATAACGCGCAACCCAAATACCGTTTTTTGTTATAAAAGTAATATTTATCGAACAAAAATAACATTTATTGTGTAACTGGGAGTCTCGTGAGTGCAAACATCCGAAGATTATCAAAGGTAAATGTCGGTGTTCCTCAAGGTTCCGTTTTAGGACCACTATTGTTTTCACTATATATTTTACCTCTTGGGGATGTCATTCGAAAACATAATGTCAACTTTCACTGCTATGCAGATGACACACAGCTGTACATTTCAATGAAACATGGTGAAGCCCCAAAATTGCCCTCGCTAGATGCCTGTGTTTCAGACATAAGGAAGTGGATGGCTGCAAACGTTCTACTTTTAACCTCGGACAAAAKAGAGATGCTTGTTCTAGGTCCCAAGTAACAAAGAGATCTTCTGTTGAATCTGACAACTAATCTTGATGGTTGTACAGTCATCTCAAATAAAACTGTGAAGGACCTCGGCATTACACTGGACTCTGATCTCTCTTTTGACAAACATATCAAGACTGTTTCAAGGACAGCTTTTTTCCATCTACGTAACATTGCAAAAATCTGAAACTTTCTGTTAAAAAATAATGCAGAAAAATTAATCATGCTTTTATTACTTCTAGGTTAGACTACTGCAATGCTCTACTTTCCAGCTACCCGGATAAAGCACTAAATAAACTTCAGTTGGTGCTAAATACGGCTGCTAGAATCCTGACTAGAACCAAAACATTTGATCATAATACTCCAGTGCTAGCCTCCCTACACTGGCTTCCTGTTAACTTCTCTGGGATATGTGGGACGGTAGCGTCCCACTTGGCCAAAAGCCAGAAAAAATGTAGCGTGCCAAATTCAAATATATTACTATAAAAATCAATCTTTCATAAAATCACACATGATAGACACCAAATTAAAGCTACACATGTTGTGAATCCACCCAACATGTCTGATTTCAAAAAGGATTTACGGGGAAAGCACACCAAACAATTATGTTAGCTCAGTACATAGCCACAGAAAAACACAGCCATTTTTCCCAGCCAAAGATAGTCACACAAAAGCAGAAATAGAGATAAAATGAATCACTAACCTTTGATAATCTTCATTCAGATGACACTCATAGGACACATGATTACACAATACATTTATGTTTTGTTCGATAATGTGCATATTTATATCCACAAATCTCGGTTTACATTTGCGCCATGTTCAGAAATGCCTCCAAAATATCCGGAGTAATTGCAGAGAGCCACGTCAAAAAACAGAAATACTCATCATAAACTTTGATGAAAGATACATGTTTACATTATATAAAGATACACTGGTTTCTTAATGCAACCGCTGTGTCATATTTTTTTTTAACTTTAGTAAATAGCACACCATGCAATAATCTGAGACGGCGCTCAGATTTAACAACATTTCTCCGCCATGTTGGAGTCAACAGAAATACAAAATTACATCATAAATATTCACTTACTTTTGATTATCTTCATCAGAATGCAATGCCAGGAATCCTATTTGCACAATAAATCGTTTTTTTGTTCGATAATTACTTATGTCCAATTAGCAACTTTAGCTAGCATGTGTAGTACACATGTCCAAACACTGGCGCAGATGAAGGCAAACGTCGGACGAAAACTTCAAAAGGTTATATTACCAGTCGAATAAACTGGTCAAACTTAGTTGAGAATCAATTTCAGGATGTTGTTATCATATATATCCAATAACGTTCCAACCGGAGCATTTCTTCATGTCTGTATAAGTAATTGCACACATGGCCATTCCATGACTAGCGCGCGTGACCAGGAACTAGCATTCTGCACAACACACTCAAATAGCTTCCATCCGGCCCCACATCACACTAGAGGCTTCATTCCACGTTTCTACTGACAGATCCATATATTACAGGAATTGAATAGGCGATGACTTTCACATCGACCCTTCTCAGAATTCTCACTTCCTGTTTGGAAGTTTGCCTCGCAGACATAATTCAAACAGTTTTAGAAACTTCAGAGTGTTTTTTATCCAATAGTAATAATAATATGCATATATTATATCTGGGACAGAAGGAGGGGAGTTCACTAATGCACCAATTCATCCAAAAGTGAAAATGCTGCCCTCTATCCCAAAGAAGTTAAGGCAAGGGCTGATTTCAAGGTTTTACTGCTAACCTACAAAGCATTACATGGGCTTGCTCCTACCTATCTTTCCGATTTGGTCCTGCCGTACATACCTACAGTACGCTACGGTCAAAACATGCAGCCTCCTTGTTTCCCTAGAATTTCTAAGCAAACAGCTGGAGGCAGGGCTTTCTCCTATAGAGCTCCCATTTTTATGCAATGTCTGCCTACCCATGTGAGAGACGCAGACTCTGTCTCAACCTTTAAGTCTTTACTGAAGACTCATCTCTTCAGTAGGTCATATGATTGATTGTAGTCTGGCCCAGGAGTGTGAAGGTGAACGGAAAGGCTCTGGAGCAACGAACCGCGCTTGCTCTCTCTGCCTGGCCGGTTCCCCTCTCTCCACTGGGATTCTCTGCCTCTAACCCTATTTACAGGGGCTGAGTCACTGGCTTACTGGTGCTCTTCCATCCCGTCCCTAAGAGGGGTGCGTCACTTGAGTGGGTTGAGTATCTGACGTGGTCTTCCTGTCTGGGTTGGCTCCCCCCTTGGGTTCGTGCCGTGGCGGAGATCTTTGTGGGCTATACTCGGCCTTGTCTCAGGATGGTAAGTTGGTGGTTGAAGGTATCCCTCAGTGGTTGGGGGCTGTGTTTTGGCAAAGTGGGCGGGGTTATATCCTGACTGTTTGGCCCTGTCCGGGGGTATCATCGGATGGGGCCACAGTGTCTCCTGACCCCTTCTGTCTCAGCCTCCAGTATTTATGCTGGCAGTTAGTTATGTGTCGGGGGCTATGGTCAGTCTGTTATATCTGGAGTATTTCTCTTGTCTCATCCGGTGTCTTGTGTGAATTTAGGTATGCTCTCTCTATTTCTCTCTCTCTCTTTCTTTCTTTCTCGGAGGACCTGAGCCCTAGGACCATGCCTCAGGACTACCTGGCATGATGACTCCTTGCTGTCCACAGTCCACCTGGCCATGCTGCTGCTCCAGTTTCAACTGTTCTGCCTGCGGCTATGGAACCCTAACCTGTTCACCGGACGTGCTACCTATCCCAGTCCTGCTGTTTTCAACTCTCTAGAGACTGCAGGAGCGGTAGAGATACTCTCAATGATCGGCTATGAAAAGCCAACTGACATTTACTCCTGAGGTGCTGACTTGTTGCACCCTCGAAACTACTTGTGATTATTATTATTTGACCATGCTGGTCGTTTATGAACATTTGAACATCTTGGCCATGTTCTGTTATAAATCTCCACCCGGCACAGCCAGAAGAGGACTGACACCCCTCATAGCCTGGTTCCTCTCTAGGTTTCTTCCTGGGTTTTGGCCTTTCTAGGGACTTTCTCCTAGCCACCGTGTTTCTACACCTGCATTGTTTGCCGTTTGGGGTTTTAGGCTGGGTTCTTTACAGCACTTTGATATATCAGCTGATGTAAGAAGGGCTATATAAATACATTTGATTTGATTTGGACCAGGGCTCCTTTACACTTCAGCACCACCATGCTTGTCAGACCATGGTACAAAGAGTTCCTGAACGGGATGGAGAGAGCCATGGAGAGCCAGTATACACAGAGACACACCTGGGGAAGTAGTGTAACAATAAGCATAATATGGTTGGCAATCATGACAGTCTGCAAAAGGTTATGTAGTAGTGCTTGATGAACTAGTGCTTGATGAATTCAACAGCTCTACCTGAGGTACGGTGGAGCAGGGCATCAGTTCAACAGCTCTACCTGAGGGACGGGTGAGCAGAGCATCAGTTCAACAGCTCTACCTGAGGGACGGTGGAGCAGAGCATCAGTTCAACAGCTCTACCTGAGGGACGGTGGAGCCGAGATCCAGTTCAACAGCTCTACCTGAGGGACGGTGGAGCAGAGCATCAGTTCAACAGCTCTACCTGAGGGACGGTGGAGCAGAGCATCAGTGTCCTCTGCTGGGAAGGTCCAAACAGCTTCGTCAGGGCATTGGAGCCTGGTACAGTAGCCCTGAAGGCCAGCAGTTCCACAATGGTCTTAAAATGGTCTTAACCAGCACCACGATGATCCTGTCTGTCTGACCACTAGAACTCAGGACACCTAGTGCACTCTAAGGAACCTGCATGGGAGGACATTATGCACACACACACTGGCCTATATAAAATTATAATCAAATCATGGTACGTTGTGTCACTGTGTGTGTGTAACTGTCTGGTTGCTGATCTCCCCAGCAGCACAYGGCGGGCAGTCGAAGTAGCAGGGAGGCTTTCCTGGATGATGGGCCTGTCTGCTGCCAGGGGTACAGGTAGGCACTGCACAGAGACACTCACCTGGGGAGAGACACAGGGCACAGTCACACACACAGGCCCTCACCTGTGCCTATTGAACACTGCATAGGGGAGAACACTCTGAACCCACACAAAGGCCCCTAAATTACTTTAGTTCTAGTTAAGTCTTATTTGCGGAAAGTTGAATTCAGATAAGGAAAACAGAATAAGAAATGTTGCTTAAATGGAAACATCACCCTATTCGACACCACCGCTTCTACTACAACCCACCTGTAATTGCCCTCCTGTCCACACGATAGCGCTGGCTTCCATCTGCAGCTGTTGGCTGAGGGAGGGCAGAGCCATCATAGCTTCCTACCTTCTGGAACTTTATATATCCACTGCTGACCTTCTGCCAGTAAATAACATCATAGAGGAGAATGGGCTTCCCGTTGTCATCAAACTGATTGGTGAGATTTAGCCTCTTCAGTTGGTGTAAGAGCTGATGGAAAACTGATTGCTGAGATTCAGCCTCCTCAGTTGGTGTTACAGCTGATGGAAAAAGAGAGGGAGGTATGCAGTACCAACACTTAACATAGAGGGATGATTAAATATGACTAGAAATAGATTAATAATCTTATTTACACACGCACACACACATCCCCAAACACACATCGTTCCTGTCTGAGTGTAAAATACGTGCTGGTGTTACACTTCTCCTGAGCAATGGTATARGGCAGGTAGCCTACTGGTTAGAGTGTTGGGCCAGTAACCGAAAGGTTGCTGGATTGAATCCCTGAGCTGACAAGGTAAAAATCTGTCGTTCTGCCCCTGAACAAGACAGTTAAATGCACTGTTCCCCGGTAGGCCGTCGCCGGAGGCTCCGGACCGTGGATCGTCGCCGGAGGAAGCGGACCGTGGATCATCGCTTGGGGTTCCAGGCCGTGGATCGTCGCCGGAGGCTCCGGACTGGGAACCCTCGCAGGAGGCTACGGACTGGGAACCCTCGCACGAGGCTCCGGACTGGCAACTCTCGCAGGAGGCTCCAGACTGCAGACCATCGCTGGAGGCCCCGGACTGCCGACCGTCGCTGGAGGCTCTGGACTGCCTACGGTCCCTGGAGGCTCTGGACTGCCGACCGTCGCTGGAGACCTGGTGTGTGGAGCTGGCACAAGACGTACCGGGCTGGGGAGACGCACAGGAGGTTTGGAGCATGGAGCCGGCACAGGACGTACCGTGCTGTGGAGGCGCACTGGAGGTCTGGTGCGTGGTGCTGGCACAGGACGTACCGAGCTGGGGAGACGCACAGGAGGCCTGGAGCATGAAGCCAGCACAGGACGTACCGGGCTGTGGAGGCGCACTGGAGGTCTGGAGCGTAGAGCTGGCACAACGTGTCCTGGACTGATGAAACCTTCGCACGGCAAGTGCCGGGAGCTGGCACAGGACGTACCGGGCTGTGGAGGCGCACTGGAGACACGGTGAGTAGAACCGGCACACATTGTACCGGAACGATAACACGCTCCTCAAAGTGAGTGCGGAGAGCTGGCACAGGACGTGTAGGGCTGGGGAGGCATACTGGAGACCTGGCGCGTGGGGTCGGCACAGTCTTCACCAGACGGCTAGCACGCTCCTCAGGATGAGTACGGAGAGCTGACTCAGGTGGCATTAAACTGAGGACACGCTCCTTAGGGCGAATGTCGTGCCTCATGCACCAACACAACAGCTCTCTCATGACTCTCTCCTCCAATTTCCCCATCAACTCCTTAACTGTCTCTGATTCATTCCCTTCACTCCCCTCCAAGTTCACCTTCCTCTCCCAGACTGGCTCTGGTTCAACCCTCGGCTCTGCCGACCACCCCGTGTGGACTGGCTCTGGTTCAACCCTCGGCTCCGCCGACCACCCCGTGTGGACTGGCTCTGGTTCAACCCTCGGCTCGGCCGACCACCCTGTGTGACCTGGCTCTGGTTCAACCTTCGGCTGCGCCGACCACCCCATGTGGACCGGCTCTGGTTCACACCTCGGCTCCGCCGGCCAACCCGTGTGCCCCCCCAAATGTTATTTTTGAGGCTGCCTCTCGGGCTTCCGTCGTGGCCGCGAACCCCGGTGTAGTCGTTGTTGCTCCTTCGCTGCCTCCGCCTGCTTCCATGGCAGGCTTCTGTCCCCTGCCATGATTTCGTCCCACGTCCAGGATGTCCTCCACTCCTGGCTTTCCTCCCAGGCCCAGGATCCCTGCTCCTCCTGGGCACGCTGCTTGGTCCGTGGGTGGAGGGATCTTCTGTCACGCTCGTCTGAATGAATGGACCAAGGCGCAGCGTACTTAGAGTTCCACATGTTTAATAATAATGCAACTCACCAAAAACAATACAGGAGAAAACGAAAGGTGACGTTCTGGGCTGCTCACAGGCAGCTACACAAAAACAAGATCCCACAAACAACAGGTGGGAAAAGGCTGTCTAAATATGATCCCCAATCAGAGACAACGATAGACAGCTGCCTCTGATTGGGAACCATACCAGGCCAACAAAGAAATAGAAAACATAGATTGCCCACCCTAGTCACACCCTGACCTAAGCAAATAGAGAATTTAAAGGATCTCTCAGGTCAGGGCGTGACAATTTGTCTTACAATGGACTGATGAACATCAAGGTATTTAGAGATACTTGTGTAACCCTTTCCAGCAATAATTTGTGTGTTATTAGTTGAAGCACACTGTGTTTGTCTATTGTTGTGATTTTTTGGGACCAATTTAAGCAGAAATACAGATAATTCCAAAGTGTTCACATACTTTTTCTTGCCACTGTAACAGAGATTATGGTGGAAATTCTGTGATGATGTGTTGAAAAATTTAACACAAACATTATTGTAATCTCGCACCATTTAATTAAAATTATTTAACTAGAGTTTAGTAAACTAAAAAATACATGAACACATAAATGTGCACTTAACTCATTGCTTTTGCAATATGAAAATGTCGCCCATAACTTCTGTTATGTTGTCTAAAACTTTCTCGTCTTTCTTGACACCTGGAACATGCCACTGGGCACAGTCCGCAGGAACGAGGGGTAGGAGAGTTTATCCGTCAGACAGGCACAGGTGGCAAAGTAACTTACCTGGAGGAACGCACCTGGAGGAACGCACCTGGAGGAACTCACCTGGAGGAACCGCACCACTTGAGAGGAACGCACCTGGAGGCATACACACCTGGAGGAAACTTGACGCACTGGAGCGAACAACTGGGAACACCGAACTCATGGGGACCATTGAAGAACTCACCTGGAAGGAACGCACTGAAAGGGAACGCACATTGGAGGAGCCACCTGAAGGCAACTCACCCGCGAGGAACGTCCCCTGAAGGAAGCACATGGAGGACGCACGCTGAGAGGAACACTTCTGGTAGGAACTACACCCTGGAGGACGCACCTGAAAGGAACTCACCTGGAGGAACGCACCTGGGAACTCACCTGGGAGGATGCACCTGAAGGAACTCCCTGGAGGACCACAGACAATAAGTTTACAGGATGGAAAAAGTGGCAGGAACATGTCCTGATGAGAGGCTTACAGGTGGCAATGTAAAAACCGTTTCTTTTCTTCTTATCTCTTTCTTTTTTTTCTCTCTCAATATCAATCAATTTCAATTCAAAAACTAATTCAATTTATAGGGTCTTTATTGGCATGGGAAACATGTTTAGTTTGTCCGAAAGCAAGTGAATGGAAGATAACTAAACAATAAAGAAATGTAGCAGTAACATTACACTCAAACAAAATTCAAAAGAATAAAAGATTTTACAGATGTATGTTTATGTGTATAGAGTAGTTAAAGTAAAAAACCGGAAAACAAGAAACAAAAATATAGGTTGTGATTTACAACTGATCGTTTAGAGTCCTTCACTGGTTTGCCTCTGTATTTTTCTGGCAATACAAGTCAAAAATATTGGCGGTGCTGACACTGTGGTATTACCACATAGATAGGGAGTTGTCAAAATTGGATTTGTTCTTTGAATCATTCTGTGGTCTTGTAATCTGAGGGAATATGGTCTGATCTCTACTAATATGGCTACATTAGATCTGTGACAATATGCGTTGAGGTAGGTGAAGGAGTCAAGGCGCAGGATGAGAGAGAGTGTCCGGAATGCCTCTTTAATGGGCAGTCTCAACAGGTAAGGCACAATATCAAAACAAGAACTGCTGCGGAACAGAGAAACTGGTTAATGTGCAACGAAAAGGAGGGGAATCACAAACAAGCTCCCTAACATGTGTATTGACACACATCGAGTATATAAATGTGTGAAACAAAATGGGCACACTTAAGCCGAGCACATCAGCAATAAAATAATCCAGCAGCCAAATCTCGGCAGGCACAGGGTAATTATACTCACACCCGAATTTAAGGCAAAATGAAGCCAGGTGTGGAAAGGAACCAAAGAAAACAAACAGAAAGAAAAAGGGATCGTGATCGGCTTAGTAGACCGATGCGCCGTAGGAGCAATTAACCGCTGAGTGCCGGCCTCGAACAGGGAGAGGAACTAACCTTCGGTGGAGTGCGTGACAACAAACATTGCTGGGAGGATTAGAATGGGAACACATCTCATCTACCCCATCTATTTGACCTGGCTATTTGCAATATCGTTTCTACCTTAGTAAAAGAACTGTTTTGACCAGTACGACCCCAGGTGGGGTGAAATCTTAGGTTAGCCAGACAGAGCTGAAAAGATGAGCCTCCTACAAATTATTGTAAATATTTATAATGTTCTTTTTTAGAGTAAAGTACATCGAAAAAATCAAAGAAACACTGCAACGTGAATAGGAGCCCAAACAAGCAGTAAAAAGAAGAAAGGCTTTGAAAAAGTAATTCAATTTTGCATATAAAATTATACGCCGAGTTTTCCTTTAGCTAGCTAATTAAGTTGATTTATTAACCGTGTTTGCTAAGGCAGTTGCTAGGGGGACATTCCTGGAAGACAGTCAAGCTAGCTAACTAGAGGAGTGTTCCTAGTTGAGGACAGCAACCAGGGACTAAAGAAGGGCAAAAGTGGGACAAAACATAAGGACAGAAGAAAGGGGAAAGGGGACATTAAGGTGAAGCAGTCCTCTAAAGAGCCAATAAGGAAAAGACAATTAATCACAAAAACAAATCAACTGTTGTACTGTAATGAATGAAATGTAATACTAACCTGTGGAGGCGAAGCGGAATGCAACTACTTCGCCCAACCCGGAAGTGCGTATCGTAGAGGAGAGGCAATAGAAGTGTTGTTCTTGTATTTTGTCTTTTGTGTCTTTAGAGGACTGCTTCACCTTAATGTCCCTTTCCCTTTTCTTCTGTCCTTATTTTGTCCCACTTTGTCCCTTCTTTGTCCCTCTCCAACTAGACACTCCTTGTTAGCTAGCTAGCTTCTTCCAGGAATGTCCTAGCAACTGCCTAGCAACAGGTAAACAACTTAGCTAGCTAAGAAAACGGTATAATTTTTATGAAAAATTGTTACTTTTTCAAAAGCCTTTCTTCTTTGTTAGCTGCTTGTTTGGTCTCCTATTCAGTTTGCAGTTTTCTTTTGATTTTTTTCGATGTACTTTACTCTAAAAAAAACATTAAATTTCAATATTTGTAGGAGCTCATCTTTTCAGCTGCTGCTGCTAACCTAAGATTCACCACCTGGGTCGTACTGGGTCAACAGTTCTTTACTAAGGTAAACGATATTGCAATAGCCAGGTCAAATGATGGGGTAGATGAGATGTTTCCCATCTAACCTCCAGCCCAATGTTTGTGTCACGACTTCCCACGAAGTAGTTCCTCTCCCTGTTCGGGCGCACTCGCGGTCGGCGTCATCGGTCTACTAGCCGTCACCGATCCCTTTTTCCTTTTCTGTTGTTTTGTCTTTGGTTCTTTCACACCTGGTTTCATTTGCCTTATTTTCGGTTAGTATAATTTACCCTGTTGCCTGCCTAGATTTGTGCTGGATTATTTTATTGTGATGTTGCTCGGTTAAGTTGTGCCCATTTTTTGTTTCACACATTTATACTGAGTGTGTATAAATTTAGGAGCTTTGTTTGTTCCTCCTTTGTGATTAACGGGTTTCTCTGTTGCCGAGGGCATTTGATTTTTGTATTGTGCCTTACCTGTTGGACTTGCCATTAAAATGAGCCATCTCGGACATCTCTGCTCTCCTGCGCCTGACTCCTTCACCTACCTCCTACGCAATATTGTCACAGTATGACCATATTAGAGACACATATTTCCCTCAGATTACACAGACCCACAAAGAATTCAAAAACAATCCAATTTTGACAACTCCATATCTATTGGGTGAAATACCACAGTGTCAGCAGCAATATTTGTGACTTGTTGCCAGAAAAAAGGGCAACCAGTGAAGATCAAACATCATTGTAAATACAACCTATATTTTTGTTTCTTTGTTTTCCGGTTTTGTACTTTAACTACTTACACATAACATGACATCTGAAATGTCTTTATTCTTTTGGAACTTTTGTGAGTGTAATGTTTACTGTACATTTCTTTATTGTTTATTATCTACTTCACTTGCTTTGGCAACGTAAACATGTTTCCCATGCAATAAAGACCTTAAATTGAATTGTTTTGAATTGAAATTGAATTGAGATTGAGGAGAGAAAAAAAAGAAAGAGAAAGAGAGAGAAAGAGAGAGGTTTTTACATTGCCACCTGTACCTCTCAGTCAGACATGCCTGCCACTTTTTCCTGTAACTTATTGTCTGTGTTCCTCAGGTGAGTTCCTTCAGGTGCATTCCTCCAGGTGAGTTCCTCCAGGTGCGTTCCTCCAGGTGAGTTCCTTCAGGTGCGTTCCTCCAGGTGAGTTTCCTCCAGGTGCGTGTTCCTTCAGGTGCGTCCTCCATGTGCGTTCCTTCAGGTGCGC
>NW_019943537.1:17533-43919 GCF_002910315.2 Salvelinus sp. IW2-2015
TGGAGGAACTCACCTGGAGGAACGCACCTGGAGGAACTCACCTGGAGGAAGCACCTGAAGGAACGCACTGGAGGAACGCACCTGAAGAGAACTCACCCTTGGAGGAACGCACCTGAAGGAACGCACCTGGAGGAACTCACCTGGAGGAACGCACCTGAAGGAACTCACCTGGAGGAACGCACCTGGAGGAACTCACCTGGAGGAATGCACCTGAAGGAACTCACCTGGAGGAACACAGACAATAAGTTACAGGAAAAAGTGGCAGGCATGTCTGACTGAGAGGTACAGGTGGCAATGTAAAAACCTCTCTCTTTCTCTCTCTTTCTCTTTCTTTTTTTCTCTCTCTCAATCTCAATTCAATTTCAATTCAAAACAATTCAATTTAAGGTCTTTATTGGCATGGGAAACATGTTTACGTTGCCAAAGCAAGTGAAGTAGATAATAAACAATAAAGAAATGTACAGTAAACATTACACTCACAAAAGTTCCAAAAGAATAAAGACATTTCAGATGTCATGTTATGTGTAAGTAGTTAAAGTACAAAACCGGAAAACAAAGAAACAAAAATATAGGTTGTATTTACAATGATGTTTGATCTTCACTGGTTGCCCTTTTTTTCTGGCAACAAGTCACAAATATTGCTGCTGACACTGTGGTATTTCACCCAATAGATATGGGAGTTGTCAAAATTGGATTTGTTTTTGAATTCTTTGTGGGTCTGTGTAATCTGAGGGAAATATGTGTCTCTAATATGGTCATACTGTGACAATATTGCGTTAGGAGGTAGGTGAAGGAGTCAGGCGCAGGAGAGCAGAGATGTCCGAGATGCCTCATTTTAATGGGCAAGTCCAACAGGTAAGGCACAATACAAAAATCAAATGCCCTCGGCAACAGAGAAACCCGTTAATCACGAAAGGAGGAARAAACAAAGCTCCTAAATTTATACACACTCAGTATAAATGTGTGAAACAAAAAATGGGCACAACTTAACCGAGCAACATCACAATAAAATAATCCAGCACAAATCTAGGCAGGCAACAGGGTAAATTATACTAACCGAAATTAAGGCAAATGAAACCAGGTGTGAAAGAACCAAAGACAAAACAAACAGAAAAGGAAAAAGGGATCGGTGACGGCTAGTAGACCGATGACGCCGACCGCCGAGTGCCGCCCGAACAGGGAGAGGAACTACCTTCGGTGGAAGTCGTGACACAAACATTGGGCTGGAGGTTAGATGGGAAACATCTCATCTACCCCATCATTTGACCTGGCTATTGCAATATCGTTTACCTTTAGTAAAGGAACTGTTGACCCAGTACGACCCAGGTGGTGAATCTTAGGTTAGCAGCAGCAGCTGAAAAGATGAGCTCCTACAAATATTGAAATTTAAATGTTTTTTTAGAGTAAAGTACATCGAAAAAAATCAAAAGAAAACTGCAAACTGAATGGGAGACCAAACAAGCAGCTAACAAAGAAGAAAGGCTTTTGAAAAAGTAACAATTTTTCATAAAATTATACCGTTTTCTTAGCTAGCTAAGTTGTGTACCTGTTGCTAGGCAGTTGCTAGGGACATTCCTGGAAGAAGCTAGCTAGCTAACAAGGAGTTCTAGTTGGCAGAAGGACAAAGAAGGGACAAAGTGGGACAAATAAGGACAGAAGAAAAGGGAAAGGGGACATAAGGTGAAGCAGTCCTCTAAAGACACAAAAGACAATAATACAAGAACAACATTCTATTGCCTCTCCTCTACGATACGCACTTCCGGGTTGGAGCGAGTAGTTGCATTCCGCTTCGCTCCACAGGTTAGTATTACATTTCATTTCATTACAGTACAACAGTTGATTTGTTTATCTTAGCTGGCTACATAGCCGTCTTTGTATCCAAGATAATTGTGTAGTCTAGAGTATTGTCGAGGTTACCTAGCCAGCTACACTTTCAAACAAAGTCAACAACGCAGCCACTGCCTAGCTAGCCTATATTCACCAGCCAGCAGTACTATATCATTTTTAGTCAATAAGATTTTTTGCAACGTAAGCTTAACTTCTGAACATTCGAGACGTTAGTCCACTTGTCATTCCAATCTCCTTGCATTAGCGAGCCTCTTCTGTAGCCTGGCAACTATGTCTGTCTATCCCTGTTCTTCTCTCTCGCACAGACCATACAAACGCTTCACACCGCGTGGCCGCTGCTAATCTAACCTGGTGGTACCAGCGTGCACGACCCACGTGGAGTTCCAGGCTCAGGCAGCGCTCTGGAACTGCCGATCTGCGGCCAACAAGGCAGAGTTCATCTCAGCCTATGCTCCCTCCAGTCCCTCGACTTCTTGGCACTGACGGAAACATGGATTACCAATGATAACACTGCTACTCCACTGTCTCTCTCCTCGTCTGCCCACGTGTTCTCGCACACCCCGAGAGCTTCTGTCAGCGGGGGTGGTGGCACTGGGATCCTCATCTCTCCCAAGTGGACAATTTTCTCTTCTCCCTGACCCATCTGTCTATCGCCTCCTTTGAATTCCATGCTGTCACATTACCAGCCCTTTCAAGCTTAACATCCTTATCATTTATCGCCCTCCAGGTTCCCTTGGAGAGTTCATCAATGAGCTTGACGCCCTGATAAGTTCCTTTCCTGAGGATGGCTCACCTCTCACAGTTCGGGTGACTTTAACTCTCCCACGTCTACCTTTGACTCATTCCTCTCTGCCTCCTCTCTTTCCACTCCTCTCCTCTTTTGACCTCACCCTCTCACCTTCCCCCCCTACTCACAAGGCAGGCAATACGCGTTGACCTCATCTTTTACTAGATGCTGTTCTTCCACTAATCTCATTGCAACTCTCCTCCAAGTCTCCGACCACTACCTTGTATCCTTTTCCCTCTCGCTCTCATCCAACACTTCCCACACTGCCCCTACTCGGATGGTATCGCGCCGTCCCAACCTTCGCTCTCTCTCCCCCGCTACTCTCTCCTCTTCCATCCTTCATCTCTCTTCCCTCTGCTCAAACCTTCTCCAACCTATCTCCTATTCTGCTCCTCAACCCTCCTCTCCTCCCTTTCTGCATCCTTTGACTCTCTATGTCCCTATCCTCCAGGCGGCTCGGTCCTCCCCTCCTGCCTCCGTGCTCGACGACTCATTGCGAGCTCACAGAACAGGGCTCCGGGCAGCCGAGCGGAAATGGAGGAAAACTCGCCTCCCTGCGGACCTGGCATCCTTTCACTCCCTCCTCTCTACATTCTCCTCTCTGTCTCTTGCTGCTAAAGCCACTTTCTACCACTCTAAATTCCAAGCATCTGCCTCTAACCCTAGGAAGCTCTTTCCACCTTCTCCTCCTCCTGAATCCTCCTCCCCCTCCTCCTCCCCCCTCCTCCCTCTCTGCGGATGACTCGTCAACCATTTTGAAAAGAAGGTCGACGACATCCGATCCTGTTTGCTAGTTCAAACGACACCGCTGGTTCTGCTCACACTGCCCTACCCTGTGCTTGACCTCTTTCTCCCTCTCTCTCCAGATGAAATCTCGCGTCTTGTGACGGCCGGCCGCCCAACACCTGCCCGCTTGACCCTATCCCCTCCTCTCTTCTCCAGACCATTTCCGGAGACCTTCTCCCTTACTACCCTCGCTCATAACTCATCCTTGACCGCTGGCTACGTCCCTTCCGTCTTCAAGAGAGCGAGAGTTGCACCCCTTCTGAAAAAACTACACTCGACCCTCCGATGTCAATAACTACAGACCAGATTCCCTTCTTCTTTTCTCTCAAAACTCTTGACGTGCCCGTCCTTGGCCAGCTCTCCTGCTATCTCTCTCAGAATGACCTTCTTGATCCAAATCAGTCAGGTTTCAAGACTAGTCATTCACTGAGACTGCTCTTCTCTGTGTCACGGAGGCGCTCCGCACTGCTAAAGCTAACTCTCTCTCCTCTGCCTCATCCTTCTAGACCTATCGGCTGCCTTTGATACTGTGAACCATCAGATCCTCCTCTCCACCCTCTCCGAGCTGGGCATCTCCGCAAGGTCCACGCTTGGATTGCGTCCTACCTGACAGGTCGCTCCTACCAGGTGGCGTGGCGAGAATCTGTCTCCGCACTACTGCTCTCACCACTGGTGTCCCCCAGGGCTCTGTTCAGCCCTCTCCTATTCTCGCTATACACCAGTCACTTGGCTCTGTCATATCCTCACATGGTCTCTCCTATCATTTCTATGCAGACGACACACAATTAATCTTCTCCTTTCCCCCCTCTGATAACCAGGTGGTGAATCGCATCTCTGCATGTCTGGCAGACATATCAGTGTGGATGACGGATCACCACCTCAAGCTGAACCTCGGCAAGACGGAGCTGCTCTTCCTCCGGGGAAGGACTGCCCGTTCCATGATCTCGCCATCACGGTTGACAACTCCATTGTGTCCTCCTCCCAGAGTGCTAAGAACCTTGGCGTGATCCTGGACAACACCCTGTCGTTCTCAACTAACATCAAGGCGTGACCCGTTCCTGTAGGTTCATGCTCTACAACATTCGCAGAGTACGACCCTGCCTCACGCAGGAAGCGGCGCAGGTCCTAATCCAGGCACTTGTCATCTCCCCGTCTGGATTACTGCAACTCGCTGTTGGCTGGGCTCCCTGCCTGTGCCATTAAACCCCTACAACTCATCCAGAACGCCGCAGCCCGTCTGGTGTTCAACTTCCCAAGTCTTCTCACGTCACCCCGCTCCTCCGCTCTCTCCACTGGCTTTCCAGTTGAAGCTCGCATCCGCTACAAGACCATGGTGCTTGCCTACGGAGCTGTGAGGGGAACGGCACCTCCGTACCTTCAGGCTCTGATCAGCCCTACACCCAAACAAGGGCACTGCGTTCATCCACCTCTGCTGGCTTCGCCTCGCCTACCCTCTGAGGAAGTACAAGTTCCCGCTCAGCCCAGTCAAAACTGTTCGCTGCTCTGGCACCCCAATGGTGGAACAAACTCCCTCCACGACGCCAGGTCAGCGGAGTCAATCACCACCTTCCGGAGACACCTGAAACCCCACCTCTTTAAGGAATACCTAGGATAGGATAAAGTAATCCTTCTAACCCCCCCCCCCCTTAAAAGAGTTAGATGCACTATTGTAAAGTGGTTGTTCCACTGGATATCATAAGGTGAATGCACCAATTTGAAGTCGCTCTGGATAAGAGCGTCTGCTAAATGACTTAAATGTAATGTGAAATGAGGTTTCCGCCTCATTTTGTGGGCAGTGTGCACATAGCCTCTTCTTGAGAGTAAGGTCTGCCTAAGGCAGCCTCTCTCAATAGCAAGGCTATGCTCACTGAGTCTGTACATAGTCAAAGCTTTCCTTACGTTTGGGTCGGTCACGGTGGTCAGGTATTTTGCCACTGTGTACTCTCTGTTTAGAGCCAAATAGCATTCTAGTTTGTAACCTCAGGACCAGCTTGCTTAGGGACTCCTTTCCAACTACATCTCTCTATAGGTGATGGCTTTGTATGGGAGGTTTGGGAATCCCTTCCTTTTAGGTGGTTGCAGATATTAATGTCTCTTTTCTGGATTTTGATAATAGTGGGGTATCGGCCTAATTCTGCTCTGCATGCATTATTTGGGTGTTTACGTTATACACAAATTATATTTGTAGAATTCTGCATGCAGAGTCTCAATTTGGTGTTTGTCCCATTTTGTGAATTGTATAACTTCTTCTTAATACTTAATACTTAATACTTCCCACTTTGGGATAAAATAGTGCCCAAATTAAACGGCCTCGTACTCTGTTCTAGATCATATGATATGCATATTATTATTACTATTGGATAGAAAACACGCTGAAGTTTCTAAAACTGTTTGAATTATATCTGTGAGTAAAACAGAACTCATTTGGCAGGCAAACTTCCAAACAGGAAGTGAAAATTCTGAAATGTATCTCTTTGACAGGCTTCGCCTATTCAATTGCCTTGTATTATGGATATGTATGCACTTCACGCCTTCCACTAGATGTCAACAGGCAGTAGAACGTTGAATGAGGTGTATAGCCTGATGTGGGACCGAATGAGAGCTTTTGGAGTGACAGGTCAGCCATATTGGCAGTACCTGGCTACGCACTAGGGTTTGTCACATCGTTTTCTGCAATGCGTTAGGTAGACACGAAGAAATGCTCCATCTGGGACATTATTGGATTGATTTCTGAAAATCATCCTAAAGATGGATTATCAACTGAGTTTGACCAGTTTATTCGACTATTATTATGACTTTTTGAATTTTTCGTTCATGCGTAAAACTTCATGGACACGTGAGTTCCACTATGCTAGCCAAAGTTGCTAATTCGACAGAAGAAATGGACATTCTAAAAACAAACAACGATTTATTGTGGAACTAGGACTCCTTGCACTGCATTCTGATGAAAGATCATCAAAGGTAAGAGAATATTTATAGATGTTATTTCGTATTTTTGTTGAATATGTTTACTCCAACATGGCGGAGAATGGCTGAGCGCTGTCTCAGATTATTGTATGCTGTGCTTTTTACTAAAGTATTTTTTTTTATCTAACACAGCGGTTGCATTAAGAACCAGTGTATCTTTAATTATATGTCCAACATGTATTTTTCAGCAAAGTTTTATGATGAGTTTTTCTGTTAGATTACGTGACTCCGGACAATTTGGAGCATTTTGGCGCCATTTCACAATGTAAACAGATTTGTAGCTATAAATATGTGTAATGGTTTTCTTCCTGGATGAAGGAGAGGACCAAAACGCAGCGCGGCTAGTGTTCAACATAATTTAATAAAGAATATGTGAACACTACAAACAACAAAACAATAAATGTGAAAACCGAAAACAGTCCTATCTGGTGCAGAACACAAAGACAGAAGACAACCAGCCACAATCCCCAACACAAAACAAGCCACCTATAATGATTCTCAATCAGGGACAACGATTGACAGCTGCCTCTGATTGAGAACCATATTAGGCTGAACACAAATACAGACAAAACTAGACACACAACATAGAATGCCCACCCAGCTCACGTCCTGACCAACACTAAAACAAGCAACACACATACGAACTATGGTCAGGACGTGACAATATGCACATTTTCGAACAAAACATAAATGTATTGTATAACATGATGTTATAAGACTGTGTTTTGGCTATTGTGGTGAGCAAACATAAATATATGTTGTGTTTTCGCTGTAAAACATTTTAAAAATCGGACATGTTGCTGGATTCACAAGATGTTTATCTTTAATTATGTGTAAACATGTATTTTCATAAATGTTTTATGATGAGTATTTCTGTATTTCACGTTGCTCTCTGTAATTATTCCAGCTGTTTTGGAGCCATTTATGATCATGGCACCAATGTAAAACCAGATTTGTAGCTATAAATATGCACATTTTCAAACAAAACATAAATGTATTGTATAACATGATGTTATAAGACTGTCATCTGATGAAGTTGTTCAAAGGTTAGTAATTTTTATCTCTATTTGTGGGTTTTGTGAAAGATATCTTTGCTGTGAAAAAATGGCTGTGTTTTTTGGGATGAGGGTGTGAGCTAACATAAATATATGTTGTGTTTTCGCTGTAAAACATTTTAAAAATCAGACATGTTGGCTGGATTCACAAGATGTTTATCTTTCATTTGCTGTATTGGACTTGTGATTTCATGAAATTATATTATATGATATTCCCTGTGGCGCTAGGCTAGGCTATGCTAGTCAGCGTTTCTGATGAGGAGGATCCCGGATCCGGGAGGGGGGGTTGGGAGAGGATAACTGATTCAAGGGTTTTTATCCAGATTCTAATTGGTATGGCAAATTTTATATTCCTTTTGATGACATAGAAGGCCCTTCTTGCCTTTTCTCTCAGATTGTTCACAACTTTGTGGAAGTTACCTGTGGCGCTGATGTTTAGGTCGAGGTATGTATCGTTTTTTGTGTGCTCTAGGGCAACGGTGTKTAGATTGAATTTGTATCTTTGGTTCTGACAACTGGACCTTTTTTGGAACACCATTATTTTTGTCTTACTGAAGTCTGACAGAATCTTCGCAGAAGATCTAGGTGCTGCTCTAGGTCCTCCTTGGTTTGTGACAGAAGCACCAGATCATCAGCAAACAGTAGACATTTGACTTTAGATTCCAGTAAGGTGAGGCCGGATGCTGCAGACTGTTCTCGTGCCCTCGCCAATTCTTGATATATATGTTGAAGAGTGTGTAAATAAATGTGTGTTTTTTGCCAATTTTAACTGCACACTTGTTGTTTGTGTACATGGATTTTATAATGTTATGTATTTTTCCCCCACACCACTTTCCATCAATTTGTATAGCAGACCCTCGTGCCATATTGAGTCAAAAGCTCTTTTAAATCAACAAAGCATGAGAAGACTGACTTTGTTTTGGTTTGTTTCTTTGTCAATTAGGGTGTGCAGGGTGAATATGTGGTCTGTCGTACGGTAGTTTGGTTAAAAGCCAATTTGACATTTGCTCAGTACATTGTTTTCACTGAGGAAATGTACGAGTGGAGGAGGCCAGGCACCCAAGCATGCTCTTCTCCATCCCCTCCTCTATGTTCTCCTCAGTCCTCCTCCCAGTGACCACGGATAGCACCCCTCTCAGGCTGGTTTGGACGTGGTCACAGKTGTCCAGGATTCTGTAGCCCAGCCTCACACCTGGCAATAAGGTTGAGTTACGGTTAATCTCATCCACCGCAAACACCATGGTAATCATACGGAAGGCTCAGTGGTCAAAACTACAGAAGGAGGTGGAGAGAGAGGTAAAGAACAGCAGGAAACTGTATGGAAATGTATTCATTCCGTGCTCTAGGAGAGAAAATAACATTCAGTCGCAATAATTGTTGTTAAATCATGATTTCAAGCATTACCATACGTTCACTCACCTGTTGCACTGTGTGTGTTGAGGCTTTGTCCTGTAGCTGTGTGTGTGTGTGTGTCTGTGTCCACAGATGAGCTCAATTAAGATGTGTGGGGCTCAGTGGCCAGGTGTGTGACCTGCAAGTGACAAGTAGGATGAAGAGGGAGAGGGACAGAGAGAGGAAGAGGGAGAAGAACAGCTCACCTACAGGACACATGGTGGAATAACTTGGAGGTGTGTAATAGTTCTTTCAATTAAATTCAAAGTGTTTTATTGGCATGGGAATCATATGATCACATTGCATGCACCCAGTAGGTGCGTCCCAACTTTGAGTCAATACAAATCTTAGATTCAGCTATTATTCTTTGGTAAGGGGGCGCATTTCACATTTTGGATGAATTTCGTGCCAGAGTGAACGCCTCCTACTATGTCCACATGCTAATATATGCATATTTAGATCTATTATTATACAGAACTCATATGGCAGGCAGAAAACCTGAGAAAAAATCCAAACAGGAAGTAAAATTCTGAGAGTGGTCGGTGTTTAAAGTCATCGCCTATTCAATTCCCTGTAATATATGGATCTGTTTGCACTTCATACGCCTTCCACTAGAGTGTCAACAGTCAGAGAATGTGAATGACGTTTATGCCGTGTTGTGTGCAGATGGAGGGGAATGAGTCAGTGGTCTGGGATTGCCAGTTCTTGGTCTCCGCTTTCCTCATGTTGTCACCTTGCGTTCCATTACTATACAGACATGAAAGAATGCTCGTTGGAACTTATTGGATATAAATGATAACAACATCCTGGAGATGATTCTCTACTAAATTTGACCAGTTTATTCGACCTGGAATATAACTTTTTGAAGTTTTCGTCCGACGTTTGCCTGCATCTGCGCGACGGTTTGGACACGTGTACTACACATGCTAGCACATTAGCAAATTGGACATAAGTAATGGACATTATCGAACAACAAACGATTTATTGTGGAACTAGGATTCCTGCCACTGCATTTTGATGAAGATAAATCAAAGGTAAGGGAATATTTATGATGTAATTTCGTATTTCTGTTGACTCCAACATGCGGAATATGTTGTGTATTTTGAGCGCCGTCTCAGTTATTGCATGTGTATGCTTTTTCCTAAAGTTAAAAAAAATCTGACACAGCGGTTGCATTAATGCAACCGCTGTGTTAGATTTTTTAAATAACTTTACCATAACAAACAGCTCTATTTAGCGAGACAGCGCCCGCCAAAACGGGATAATAGGACTCAACATTTACACAGAAATACAAAATAACATCATAATGTTCTTACTTTTTACTGAGTTCCATCAGATCTGTACAGGAGTCCTGGTCAAGAATAAACTCGTTGTTTGGTTTTAGAATGTCCTTTTCTCCTGTCGAATTCGTGCCACAATGCTAGCCAATGTTGATGACGTTTCCCAATTTCTCTCGACGCAGAGAACGGAAATCCAAAGTCTCCAATAAACGTTAAATAATCTGATAAAACTCGGTTGAAAAAACATTCTTTACGATGTATTATCACATGTATCAATAAAATCATAGCCGGAATTAGCCGGTATACCGAACGCTTATCATAAGACAATTGGAGAGCTTCCCGCGCCTAGGTAGAGAAAGAAATTCTGACACGTCATTCCAAAAGCTCTGTGTTCGACCTAGATCAGCTAGACACCCATTCACCTTCCACTGCCTGTTGACATCTAGTGGAAGGTGTATGCAGTCTGCATATCCATAAATATAGGCAATTGAATGCAGGCACCTGAAACAGAGCCTCGTTTTCAGATTTTCACTTCCTGTCTGGAAGTTTGCTGCCAAATGAGTTCTGTTTTACTCACAGTATAATTCAAACCGTTTTAGAAACTTGAGAGTTGTTTCGTTCCAATTAATAATAATAATATGCTATTGTATGATCTAGAATAGAGTACGAGCCGTTTAAATTGGGCACGATTTCTTCCCAAAGTGAAAACAGCGCCCCCTATTAAGAAGAGAAGTTAACCTTTACTTAATACCATCCCGGATCCGGAGCATCCTCATCAAAAAGCTGACAGCATAGCCTAGCTACGGGAAATATCATATAATATAATTTCATGAAATCACAAGTCCAATACAGCAAATAAAAGATAACATCTTGTGAATCCAGCCACATGTCCGATTTTTAAATGTTTTACAGCGAAAACACAACATTATTTATTAGCACCACATACCAAAACCAACCGCATATTTTCACCTGTTCTACCGCATAGTACTTCACAAAACCACCAAATAGAGAATATATATACTAAACGAACAACTTCATCAGATGACATCATTTATAACATCATGTTATACAATAAATTTATGTTTTGTTGAAAATGTGCATATTTAGGTATAATCATATTTTTACATTGCAGCTACCATCAGAAATGCCCAAAGCAGCCGAATAATTACAGAGAGCAACGTGAAATAAACAAATACTCATCATAAACATTTATGAAAAATACATGGTGTACACATAATGAAGATAAACATCTTGTGAATCCAGCCACATTTCGATTTTTAATGTTTTACAGCGAAAACACAATTATAGTTATTTAGCTTCCACAATAGCCACACACACAAACGCATTAAATCACCGCATAGATAGCATTCGCAAAAACCAGCAAAAGATTAAAATTATCACTAACTTGAAACAACTTCATCAGATGACAGTCTATAACATCAGGTTATACATACACTTATGTTTTGTTCGAAAATGTGCATATTTAGAGCTGCAAACCGTGGTATACATTGTGAAAATGTAGCAACATTTCCCCAGAATGTCAGAGCTATTTTGGACATCTACCTAATCTGACCAAAGAACTCATCATAAACTTATATAAAAATATTGTTGTATGGCAAATGAAAGATACACTGGTTCTAACATACATCTTGAATAACGTTCCACCGAGAATTAAAGCTCACTCTCACGTGAACGCGCCAGTTCAACTGGTGGGCACTCATTGGCAGTGATTACCCTTCAAATTAGAGTCATCAGACTAAGTTCTATTGACTGTGTTACATCTAGTGGAAGCCGTAGGGAAGTGAACCCAATCATATCTCTCTTTATATTCAATGAGAGCTTGGTTGAAAATATGGCACCCCAGAAAAAATCCAAACAGGAAGTGGAACTTCTCAGGTTTTTGCCTGCCATATGAGTTCTGTTAATCTCACAGACTTAATTCAAACAGTTTGAGACGACGTTAGAGTGTTTTCTATCCAATACTAATATATATGCATTTATTAGCAACTGAGACTGAGGAGCTGGCCGTTTACAATGGGCACCTTTCATCCAAGCTACTCAATACTGCCCTTCGGGCCATAAGAATTAAGTCGATAGTGCATGGTGAGTTATGTGGCTCTAGAGGTTCTCAGGCCGAGAAAAAGCCTTGTCCATTTGCAATGACTTCAATTCATTTTGATCAATGCGAAAGATGATGACATTTAGAAAATGTCCCAGAAACACAAGAATAGGTGCTTTGAAACTGCCTCGGCCCAGAGAGCGGAGCCTAAAGTTTCTGTCTGATCGCTCATTCAGGGACCCCGTATCAACGCGGGAAAAGTGAATTTCAGCACTAATTAAGGTCGCTGCTCGGGCTCCAAATGACCTATCGAGCCAAAACTCAGGGTCGCCTCAGCTAGGCCTACACATAATGTCATACTGACCTGCAGCTAGAACGTGTTTTAAGTTTTTATTATGGTTAATCAGAAGGCGCAGTGATTTGGCTGTTCTGAAACATGAGATAGTTTGCTTCTAAAACAGTTGACAAAGTGGGTTTGGGTCAGTCTGTGTCAGTTTGGTGTCAGATTGATATCTTATTGACGAGGACGTTGACTTGTGCTGACTTTTGTCCGTTTGCAATAAGTTTTACAGTGATGAACCATCACCAAATTGACAGGTTGAAATCAACACCACGATCGATGGAGAGGCACCGCTAATCACTGCCGGCCATCTGAGTTCCAACGGCTAGTCAATGGGCATATCTGCAGTATATAGAGCATGTAAAATTCGTGATGGTAAATGCCATTGTAAGACATTCTTTAAGAGTTGTGTTTTCTAACTGTCGTCCAGTCTGCTGGTAGGGCACAGAGTTAGTGAAACAACCAGGTCTGACGATCTCTACTCAGCTTCATCATCTTCCTCCTCCCTCCCACTACAGCAAGAAGAAAGACAAAGAGAGTATAAGGGAGGAGAGAAGAGAGAGTAGAATGGAGGAGGCATAGATGGAGGAAGAGGAGAATAGTGAAGGGCAGAGGAGAATGGAGGAAGAGGACTTAGCATGAATGGGAAATAGGCAAAGGAGAATGGGGAAGAGCATGGGTTAATGGGGAAGAGGAGGAAAACATGCACTAGAAAAAAATGCACAGTGACAACAGAGGCCAGAGTAGAATGGGAAAGAGCAGGGAAGAATGGGGAAGAGGCAAGAGTAAAGGGGAGAGGCCAAAGAAAGAGACAGGAAAGAGGCATAGAGTAGATGGGGAAAAGGCATGCGTGAATGGGGAAGCGGATAGGGAGAATGGGGAAAGAGGGCATAGGGAAGATGGGGAAGCATACGAAATGAGGGTAGAAAGAGGCCATAGCGAGAATGGGGGAAGAGGTGAGAGTAAATGGGGAAAGAGCAGAGTAGAATGGGGAAAGAGATAGAGTTAAAATGGGGAAGAGTGACGGAAACACATGCACAGAAAAAAACGAACAGTGACAACAGCATGGGAAGTAAATTGGGTGTCCATCAAAGTGACAGTTTTACACCCCCACAGTGTCACCGTTACACCCCACACAATCACAGTTTACACCACGTGGCTTACTTTACCCCACAGCAACCTATTACACCCCGATATATCACAGTTTACAACCACAGCATCACAGTTTACACCCCACAGCATCACAGCTTACCCCCACGCATCACAGTTTACACCCCAGCTCACAGCTTACACCCCCACATCACAGTTTACAACCCAATAGGAAATCATCACAGTTTACACCCACAGTATCACAGTTTAAATCCACAGCATCGCAATTTACATCCCACAACATCACCGTTTAAAACCCACAAGAAGGGCATCACAGTTTACCACCAGGAAACATCACAGTTAACACCCACACGGAAGAACATTCACATAATACAATACAACCGATCAAACAGCTTTCACTGACACACTAAAGGTTAGGAGCAGGCCTAACCACACACAGACACACAAACACACAACACACACGACACACCTCCACAAAATGACCCGCAAAACCATCTCTTAAACCTCTACACTGCACACGCGTCAAACTCATTCCATGGAGGGCCGAGTGTCTACGTTTTCGGTCACCCTTGTTATATGAAATAGGTCAGCTTAATAGTAAGGAACTCCCTCCCCTGGTTGTCTAGTCTATATTGAAAGAGAACGAAACAAACCGCGACACTCGGCCCTCCTGGATTGAGTTTGACACCCTGCTCTATGGATGTTCCCTAAACCTGATTGTTGTGCTAATGTAACTAGTTGACGTTGAAACAAAGCCAACTTTCCGGACATAGACATATCTGATATGGGCAGAAAGCTTCAATTATCTTAATCTAAAAGTAGTGTCCAATTTACTAGTAGCTTTACAGGAGAATACCATGCTCTTTGAGGAGAGTGCACAAGCAACAACAACTTTTATCATAGCAACTGTTTGATACATTCACCTCTTAGGTAAATAATGTACTTACATTCAGAACTTTGCTCTGATTTGCTCCTGAGGGTCCCAGAGATACAATGTCGCAAGTTTTGTTGTTTGATAAAATACATTTTATGTTCAATGTAGAACTGGGTTCTACAGTTTGACTCCACTGCTGTCTGGCTCACACCACCCCGCGCCGGCCATTAGATGTGTGAAAGTTAATGTATAAGCTAATGATCCATCATGTATGACATTATGGGAGTATGTAAACTAAAAGATATAATTACCTACATTTTATATGTCTCTATAGTTAGGTACTGAACAAGTATCAAATAACAAATTCGTCAGATTTTTTGCAAAACACCTGGCAGCTTGATACAACATCATTGTGAGTAATGAAATTCTTCACTGATTAGTCTGAAACTTTGTACCACACTGGTGCCATCTGGTGGCAAAAATCTAAATGACACCAGAATCTATTTGAAAGTATGGCCTTCTCTTTGCATTTCAAGATGGCATGTTTTTCTGTTGTAATCTCTTTTACCAGATCTCCTAAATTATTTCAAATTCCACAAACTTCAAAGTGTTTCTTTCAAATGGTAACAAGAATATGAATATGCATATTTTAAACCTCTAAGGATCTTACCCATTTTTTCATTTCTCGCCTAAAAATGACATCCCAAATCTAACCTGTAGCTCGCAGACCTAAGCGGATATGCATTTCTTTATAGTATATTCTCTCGCCTGCTTAAGCCGGTAGCCAGCTGCACCAATGTACAGCAAAAACACCATTCACCTTATACCTGTCGCTGCGGTCACCAGCCTCCACAAGGAAGTTGCTACAGCACGATGAGCCAAGTAAAGCCCCCCGGCCTAACAGTTCCCTAACACACGGAATGACGCAGGCCTAATTGTCCTGGTCCTATGGACTCCAGTCACCGCCGATTCGAAGACACGCCTGGGATCGAACCCGGGTCTGTAGTGCACTACATCACTAAATCCACCACAAGCACTACATCACAGTGCTTAGACCACTACCCACACAGGAGCCTGTACCACCTTTTTATTAGTATATTGTACATTTCATCCAAACACACCTTTCATGTACACTATTTTTAACATTGCTTGTTCTAAATTTGTATATTTTTAATTCCTTGTTGTTGAGTTTATTGTTATCTATTACTGCACGGTTGCAACATAAGCTTTCTTCACCCACAATAACATTTAGCAAAATGTGTACGCAACCAATCAAAATTAGATGTTTTTATGTATTTGTGTGTCTCTCAATTCATCACAGCCTCATTATTAGCCTGCAGCTAGAGAACCCTTAACAGACACCGAGCAATAAATGGTACATTTGTAAAGGGCGAGGAGAGAGGGGGAGAGGAGGAGAGAGAGGAGAGAAGGAGAGAGATGAGAGGGAAGAGAGTGATCAACAACTCTGAGCTGAGCTTCCTGCTTCTGCTGTCACTCAAACTCTGCTTCCTGTGCTCGCTGCTGTTCATTGGCCGGCCCCGGCTGTGGACGTGTCAGCTGAGGCATGCAGCATTTGGTATCAGCTTTGTTCTCTGTGTCTCCTGTATACTGGTGAAGACAATGGTGGTGCTGGCTGTGTTTAGGACCTCTAAGCCCGGGGGCAATGCTAGCCTGAAGTGGTTTGGTGCTGGGCAGCAGAGAGGAACAGTCCTGGTTCTCACCTCATTCCAGGCTGCTATCTGCACAGCTTGGCTGGTTTCAGCCTCTCCAACTCCACACAAAAACACGCGCTACCATAWTGATAAGATTGTATATGAGTGTGTGGTGGGGTCGGTAGCAGGGTTCGGAGCGTTGTTAGGCTACATCGGCCTCCTGGCGTTCCTTAGCTTCCTCTTGGCCTTCCTGGCTAGGAATCTTCCAGACAACTTCAACGAGGCCAAGTTCATCACCTTCAGCATGCTGATCTTCTGTGCTGTGTGGATCTCCTTCGTCCCTGCCTACGTCAGCTCTCCTGGGATGTACGCAGATGCTGTGGAGATATTCGCCATCTTAGCTTCCAGCTTTGGCCTCCTGGTGGCTCTGTTCGGCCCAAAGTGTTACATCATCCTGCTGAGGCCAGAGAGGAACACCAAGAAGGCTCTGATGGGCCGGGCCACAACCAAAACATAGGGAGAATCTCTATTAAATCTCTAATTTAATTTCCTTGATTCCTCACGTCCTCTCTCCTGTCCTTCTTCTCAAAACCCATTGGATGAGAAGGTTAGGGGGAGCGGGATATCTAACCTTCTCATTCATTGGGTTTTGAAAAGGAGACCGAGGTAAGAGGACACGAGGAATCATAGAAATGAAATTGAGGTTCTCCCATAGGCTCAATACCATAACAACAGTTTACAGTGGATTCCTCTCCTTGTCTTCTTCACGTACTCTGTGCTGATCTGATATGTGAACACTAGGTGGAGGTACWATGCCTGCTAGGGATTTGCTTCACACTCTTTCATGCAAAGAAAGGAAAGGAGACATGTATAGTAACAGAGTATGATGGTCTCAAATAGTTTGAAGTAGCTCCTTTTAGTTTCCATTTCTGTTTGTAGTTTGATGGCATTAAATCAAATCAAATCAAAGAGATTTTATCGTTCTGTTAGTACCCTAGTGATGTGTAATTGATTATAATTATGATGTTCTGTGACTAAATATTAATCACATAATAAATGATTTCTTTCCTTGGGCTGTTAAGTAGGCTTTAGATTGATTTCATGTGTCTGTGTGCGTGGCTTTAATCTTCTAAGGGATAGGTTATCCCCYATGAGTGGGTTTCTGCATCGAAAAGCTTTCGATTGTATCATCACATGGTGTGGAACATCATAACTTCCCTGTTCCTTCTAAAGGATTCTGCTGCCACACTCATTCACCAATTAATTAATTATTCATTAATGCACATTTTAATTTAATAAAACATTCTGACTTGAAAGGAGTTGCTTGAATGTGTTTTRATTGAACCGTTGAAAATTACAACGATACTTCATTTAAATATCAGGAAACTGTGTCATATGGAAAAAAAGAATTTCACACCTTATAAAATGTGAAAAGAATGAACATTTTTAATTAACCATATCTAATTAAATGTATTGGTTTTCAGAACTGACTTTCAGGGGAGAAATGGATGTCATTAAAGTCTATTGATGATGGTAAAGAAGAGTCATGTTGTGTTTCAGAGGAGGAAGACGTTCTAAGTGGTGACTCARTGTTGATTCAATGTAGACTCACTGTTGACTAACTATTGATTCACTGTTGACTCTACCGTGAGTCACTGCTGACTCACTATTGAATCATTAGAAACATACACTACCAGCAGGTTAGGAAAGTCCTGTTCATGTGTGTCCATCAACTTTAGTTATTGTCTGTTATATATGTAACTTGCTTGTAAGTATTATACAATGAATCATGTCATTCTTTGTTAAGTATTTKACATAACTTAACCCCATTCCGTACAAATGTGTGCAGCTGCAACATTCAAACGAGGCTAGAAAGAAAACTAATGGGACTGTAGCGACTGTGTTGACTTCAAAATCGGGGGTGTGAACTACGTTTCTATTCAAGCGTTGATCGACATGGTGATGGCTCTATAGTATTGGAGAAAAGTTGAAAAAACGGACCCTCCGTTACATCGTGACGCGTCATGWCGTAACATACAGCACGCATAAAGCAACTATTTCTGTCTTACAATCTCTCTCCACCAGGTGTAGCACTTCTCTCATCGTTTAAAAACAAAAAATGGACAGTGACGGGTAAGGGGGGGGATACCTAGTCATTTTTTGCATCATCATTGCATGCGATCATCATTCTCAAAGCCGCTGTTTACTTCTAAGATCACTTTAGCACCGCCCTAAAAGCCGATTCAAATTCGACACAAACCTTCAAATAATAAAAGTAATGACACATTATAGAAACTCTTTATAGTGTATTTATTTAATTTAGAGGCGATAAGCGTGATAAGTTGGACAGATCGAGTGAAAAAAAGCAATTTTCCCCACACAACATTCTCCTTCTCCACTATCACACATTAGTTTCGCTTACCCACCCAGCCATTTTTTAAGACCCGACGGGGCTCGTTGCCTTGGTTGAATTATGGCAGTAAACCGGCAGCGTGGGGGTCAATGTAATTGATTCTGTTGAAAGGGGAGAAATTTTGCTTTACAATGTATTGACATTACAGTTGATCTGGAAGAATTACGTTTTTGGGGCGCTAAATAAGGTCAATTGTACGGACCAAGGCGATGTACAAAAGTGAGTGAGTTTACGTTACAAAACAATAGTGAGATTGGAGTGATGAACAAAAACACATGAAGGACTATTTATTTGACTCTGTGTTTCTTGGTGGTTTCTAATTGGACATCATATATTTGTTGGTGGTTTCTAAATGGACATCATGTGTTTCTTGGTGTTTCTCTCTGGTCTCAGGAGGATGTTGTAACACTTTGGCGCGAAGATGCAGAGCAGTAACCCAAAGCTGGAAGCTAAGATGGCGAAAATCTCCACAGCGTCTGCGTACCTCCCAGGAGAGCTGATGTAGGCGGGGACGAATGAAATCCACACYGCACAGAAGATCAGCATGTAGAAGGTGATGAACTTGGCCTCGTTGAAGWTGTCTGGGAGTTTCCTGGCCAGGAAGGCTAAGAYGAGACAGAGGGAGGCCAGCAGGCCGATGTAGCCCAGCACCAGAGAGAAACCGACCARAGGGCCAACCTCACACTCCAGGATGACCTTTGACCCCTTGAGGCCTAGGTCACAGTAAGGCAGAGGAGAGCTCACGGACAGCCACACGGCACAGATGATCACCTGCTTTTACAAACACAATTACAAACTCAATTTACTTTCCTTATAAATTATTGATTAGAAGCAGGAAGCTCAGCTCCGAGTTGTTGTCCCACACCTGCAAGGGTTACACATACATGGTACCGTAGAAGAATTCTCAATATGATCCCATTCAACACTTTATTGAAGATCTTACCAGAGAGGTGTTGCGGTGGTACACGGCAACAGTGGTCAGGGTGACGCCCATGACGTCGTTGAAAYAGAGGAACTCGAGCTGACGAGGGACGCAGGCGGTCCGATGGCTGTTGGACCAGAACTCCAGAGGACAGCGGTCACATTGCATAGAGCCTGGGAGATGGAACTKATTASTATAATGARTYAAAAGCATCATTKATTATTCAGTCTAATAATTCTTAAGTAAGCATTAACACACAACAGACTGTGGGAATAACCATACACCTCAGTGATGTGAGAAGGCCGATGATATTCAGTTCACTGACCTGTGGTGTTGCTGACCTCTCCCTCAGCACAGGAGATGCAGTCGAATCAGCAGACAGGCTCTCCCTTCCTCCTGGCTACACGGGTGCCTGGGGGACAGCTGTCACTGCACACTGACACAGGCACCTGTACATGCCATGAAATTAATTTCAAATGAACAAAACCATTCATTTCATGTTTTAACATCAAAGTACATTAACCTATGGTGTAAGGAAAAAAGAACCAGCCATTTATKTACCGTAGTTTACGAGAAATAATTCAATGTCAGTTCGGTAATGTTTAAAGATTTGTTTCGTTTTTTTAAGTTATAGATCCAGCTGCAGCYTGTTCAGACAAATCCGTTYAGGCGGTTTTCGGAGCTCTACGTGAAGTCTGTGATTTTCTGAACTCACACACACAGTCAATGGGGGTTGACACAGTGTGAGGCTTAAAGACACACAGAAGCTGCAATAGTTACCTGCGTTCAAACTATCAAAGAACCGTCAGACCTGGAGCTCAGAAACGTTATATACATGTTCTAGAGCCTAAGTCAATAGTGCACGGTGAGTTATGTGGCTCTAGAAGGTTCTCAGGCTGAGAAACAGCCTCGTCCATTTGCAATGACTTCAATTCATGTTGATCAATGCGAAAATGACGACATTTAGAAAAGTCCCAGAATCACAAGAATAGGTGCATTGAATCTGCATCGGCCCTAGAGACGGACTCTACGGTTTCTGTCAGATAGCTCATTCGGGGACCCCGTAGCAAAGCCCGGAAAAAGTGAACTTTCAGCACTAATTAAGATTGCGGGTCTGACTCCGAAAGAACTATCGAGCCGAAACTCGMGGTCGCCTCAGCTAAGCCTACACATAATGTCAGAACTGGACCCGCAGCTAGAACGTGCGTGTATTCATTTTTTATTATGGTTTAAACAGAAGGCGCAGTGAATTTTGGGCCGGCTCTGAAATATGTGATTGTTGGCTTCTAAACGAGTTGGACAAAATGGGTTTGGTGTCAGTATCAYTTTGGTGTCAGAATGATATCTTATTGACTGATGGACYTTGACTTGATGGCTGACTTTTGTTTGTTTGCAATAAGTTTAAACAGTGATGAACCATCACCAATTTGACAGGTTGAAATCAACACCAATGAGTGATGGAGAGGACCCACTATCACTGCCCGGCCATCCTGAGTTCAACGGGCCAGTCAATTGGGCATTTCTGCAGTATGTAAAAGAATGTCAAATTCGTGATGGTAAATGCCCATTGTAAGACATTGCAAATGGACAGCCGTACACTTGGTAATGTGAACGGGTTACTAGGAGCAAATATTTTAAATGGTTGTTAATGCCTTTAAGGGGATGTAAGGGGTCCATGGCTGGGTAGGGAGCACCCCCCACCCGTGCCCATCCAACAGAGGGCGCATCTGGTCATTTTGGACGTTTTTCACAAAATCAAAAAAAAATGTCAGTCCCACTTCTCTCATATTGCACCAACGAGCGATGGAGAGGAACCACTATCACTGCCCGGCCGTCCAGAGTTCAACGGGCCAGTCAATTGGGCATTTCCAGCAGTATATTAGAGCATGTGAAATTCATGATGGTAAATGCTCATTGTAAGACATCTTTAAGAGTGTGTTTTTTCTTACTGTCGTCCAGTCCCCGCTGAGGCCACAGAGTTAGTGAAAACAACCAGGTCTYACAGATCTCTACTCAGCTTCATCATCTTCCTCTTCRTCCCTCCCCTACAGCAAGAAGAAAAGATAGAAAGAGTATGAAGGAGGAAGGAGAAGTAGAATGGAGGAAGAGGCAGAGTAGAATGGAGGAAGAGGCAGAGAGTAGAATGGAGGAAGAGGCAGAGAATGGAATAGATGAAGAGACAGAGAGTAGAATGGGGAAAGAGGCATAGAGTAGAATGGGGAAAGAGGCAGAGTAAATGGGGAAGGAGAGCATAGAGTAGAATGGGGAAAGAGGCATAGAGTAGAATGGGGAAGAAGGCAAAGAGTAGAATGGGGAAAGAGGCAAAATAGAGTAGAATGGGGGAAAGAGGCAGAGTAGAATGGGGAATAAGAGCATGAGAGTAGAATGGGGAAGAGGCAGAGAGTAGAATGGGGAAAGGGCATAGAGTAGAATGGGGAAAGAGGCATAGAGTAGAATGGGGAAAGAGGCAGATAGTAGAATGGGGAAAGAGGCAGAATAGAGAGAATGGGGAAAGAGGCAAGAGTAGAAGGGAAAGAGCTAGAGTAGAATGGGAAAGAGGCATAGAGTAGAAGTGGAGGAAAGAGGATAGAGTTAATGGGGAAAGAGGCATGTATGAATGGGGAAGAGGACGGAAACACATGCACAGAAACAAAGCACAGTGACAAAACAGCATGGGAAGTAATGGAGGTGTCCATCAAACTGACAGTTTACACACCACATTGTCACCGTTTCACCCCACAGAACATGGTGTAACACCAGCCACAGCATCACGTTTACAACCCACAGCATCACAGCTTACACCCCACAGCATCACCAGTTTACAACCCACGAGAGTCCACCCGTTTACACCCTGATCAGATCACCAGTTTACACCCCACAGCATCACAGTTTACACCCCACAGCATCACAGTTTACACCCCACAGCATCACAGTTTACAACCCACAGGGAATGGCATCACAGTTTACACCCCACAGCATCACAGATTACACCCACAGGAAAGATTATCACAGTTTACACCCCACAGGGAAAAGTATCACTGGGAAATACTTAATACAGACCAGATCAAACAGCTTTCATTGACACACTAAAGGGATATGGAGGCAGGCCAACAACACACACACACACACACACACACACAAACACACACACAAACACACATACACACACACACAAACACACACACCTCCAAAAAATGACCCGCCAAACCACACTTCTTAAATATGCATATTAATATTATTGTTACCATTTGAAAGGAAACACTTTGAAGTTTGTGGAAGTATGAAATGAATATAGGACAGTATAACACATTAGATCTGGTAAAAGAGAATACAATGAAAAACATGCATCTTTGAAATGCAAGAGAAAGGCCATACTTTCAAATAGGAGTCTATGTGTCATTTAGATGTTCGCCACCAGATGGCACCAGTGTGTGTACAAAGTGTCAGACTAATCCAGTGAAGAATTACATTACTGCACAATATGTTGTATCAAGTCTGCCAGGTGTTTGCCGAATTGGTCAATTGATACTTTTTCAAGTACTTAACTATAGAGAACATACAACAATGCTATGGTAATATATATTCTTTAGTTTACACACTCCCAGAAATGTCATATGTAACCGATGTGAAATGGCTAGCTAGTTAGCGGTGGTGCGCGCTAATAGCCTTTCAAACGGTGACGTCACTCGCTTTGAGACTCGCTTTGAAGTAGTGGTTCCCCTTGCTCTGCAAAAGCCGCGGCCTTTGTGGAGCGATGGGTAACGATGCTTCATGGGTGTTAGTTGTTGATGTGTGCAGAGGGTCCCTGGTTCGCGCCCGGGGCGAGGGTACGGATTAAAGTTAAACTGTTACATTGATGCTGTTGACCCGGATCACTGGTTGCTGTGGYAAAGGAGGAGGTTGAAAGGGGGGTGAATGTAACCGATGTGAAATGGCTAGTTAGGTAGCAGTGGTGCGTGCTAGCAGCCTTTCAGTTGGTGACGTCACTTGCTCTGAAACCTTGAAGTAGTGGTTCCCCTTGCTCTGCAAGGGCCGCGGCTTTTGTGGAGCGATGGGTAACGATGCTTCGTGGGTGACTGTTGTTAATGTGTGCCGAGGGTCCCTGGTTCGTGCCCAGGTCGAGGCGAGGGGACTGAGTAAACATCGGTTACACATACATGATGGATCATTAGCTTATACACTAACTTTCACACATCTAGATGGCCGGGCGGGATGGGTGTGGAGCCAGAGACAGCAGTGGGGTCAANCTGTTGTTAATGTGTGCCGAGGGTCCCTGGTTCGTGCCCAGGTCGAGGCGAGGGGACTGAGTAAACATCGGTTACACATACATGATGGATCATTAGCTTATACACTAACTTTCACACATCTAGATGGCCGGGCGGGATGGGTGTGGAGCCAGAGACAGCAGTGGGGTCAAACTGTAGAAACCAGTTTCTAAATTTGAACATAAAAATTTATTTTATCAAACAAAATTATGCTARATTTTATCTCTGGGACCCTCAGGATGACAAATCAGAGCAAGGTTACTGAATGTAAGTACATTATTTACCTTCAGAGGTGAATGTATCAAACCAGTTGCTATGATAAGTTTTTGTTGTTGTGCACTCTCCTCAAACAATAGCATGCATTTTCTCACTGTAATAGCTACTGTAAATTGGACACTACAGTTAGATTAACAAGAATGTAAGCTTTCTGCGCATATCAGATATGTCTATGTCCCGGAAAGTTGGCTGTTGTATACAAAGTCATTCTAGTTACATTAGCACACGTTAGCAACAACAGTCCCGGTTTAAGGGTACCCATCCTCAATTTTCACCTAAAAGGACATACCCAAATCTAACTGCCTGTAGCTCAGGACATGCATGTTCACTCACCCGCTTAAGCCAGCTGCACCAATGTGCGGGAAGAAAAACCATTCAACTGATGTCCTTAGTCAGCCTGCAGTCACCGCAATGAGCCAAGTAAAGACCACCCAGTCCAAACAATCCCGTAACACGAAAGACGCAGGGCCAATTGTGCCCTGCCCTATGAGACTCCCAGTCACACCCCTTTGTGAGACAGCCTGGGATCGTACCCGGGTCTATAGTGACACCACAAGCACTGAAATGCAGCGCCTTAGTCCACTGCACCACTCAGGAGGCCTGTACACAACTTTTTTATTATTATATTGTACATTTCATCCAAACACACATTTCATGTACACTATTTTTGACATTGCTTGTTCTAATATTTGTATATTTCTTAATTCCTTGTTGTTGTTGTTGAGTGTATTGTTATCTATTACTGCACTGTTGGAACATAAGCATTTCATTACACCCACAATAACATTTTGCAAAATGTGTACGCAACCAATCAAATTAGATTTTATTTTGATTTGTGTGTGTGTGTCTCTCAATTCATCACAGCCTCATTATTAYCCTGGAGCTAGAGAACCCTTAACAGACACCAATCAATAAACTGGTACATCTGTGAAGGAGGGAGAGAGGGGGAGAGGGGAGGAAGGGAGAGGGAGGGTGAGAGAGGGAGAGTGAGATATAGAGAGGGAGAGGAAGAGGAAACGGAGAGGGAGAAAAACAGCTCACCTACAGGACTAGAATGGTGTTTGTTCTTCACTGGTTGCACTTTCGTGTGGCAACAGTTCACATATTGTCTTTCTCTGACACTCCCACATCTCATCTCCTACCTGCAACTCTGACCCCTCCCCCACCTCCTCCCCCTAACACTCCTGCTCCCTACCCCAAATTCCCTCCACCCTGCATACCCCGCCTCCTCCCTCCACTCCCCCCCAACCCTCCCCCTGCAACCCCCTCCCCCTCTCCCCGCCTTATAGTGTCAACCTCCACTGAGACTATAAAAGAGAGGGATTAGAGAGTAAGCAAGAGAGAGAGGGGAGAGACAGAGTACAGCTATGAGGGTCAGGAAATATATGAACCTTTACCTATCTATAATCATGATACTGAACTCCTCATCTCTGAGCCTTCTATTGAACTACTCCTCTGCCTCATCCTCCTCCTCGTCCTGTCYTCTGCGGGAGCAGTTCAGTCTGAATGGGATGTACCAGAAGGGTGATGTGATTCTGGGAGGTCTGTTTGAGGTCCACTACTTCACTGTGTTCCCTGAGCTATCTTTCACATCAGAACCCCAGCAGCTCTACTGTGAGGGGTGAGTATTCATCTACTGGACTGGACTGGATGTGTGTCTGCACCTCTCCTAAAAAGGACAGATAGACATCCCTACTATAAGAAGCCTCACTATGATCAGTGTTAACCAACCCTGGTCCCGGAGATCTACTGGGTTCGTGTTACTTACACTGGTGAATAGTACATTTGAATAGRACATTGGTGAATAGTACATTGCGATCTCAAAATATCTGTGAAATAATTGTGTGTATTCRATTGTTTTCAATCATTATTCCTGTTTTCTAAGCAAATGTACCTTTAAGATAAATCTATTTTATTATCTATCCTTGACAAAAGTAATTTGTTTTCTCCTCTCAACCCCTTAAGACAACACTCTCTCACACACACCCCTTAAAAGGTGCACAGGGTTCAACACCTCTGGAGTGATTTAAAACATTTACAAATTGATTGAATGTTCCTTTTCTCTGTCAGTTTTGACAGTTTTGGTTTCCAGCAGGCCCAGACTATGGTGTTTGCTGTAGATGAGATCAACAGAAACCCTGACCTTCTGCCAAACATCACGCTCGGATACCAGCTCTACGACAACTGCCTGAAGCTGGGAGTATCGTTCCGTGCTGCCATGTCATTGGCCAGTGGGACAGAGGAACAGTTCCTATTGGATGAGACTTGTTCTGGGTCACCCCCGGTGCTAGGGATTGTGGGAGACCCAGGGTCCACACACTCCATCGCCATCTCCAGTGTCCTAGGGCTGTTCCGGGTTC
>NW_019943537.1:46824-51237 GCF_002910315.2 Salvelinus sp. IW2-2015
TGTTGTTCCCATGGTAAATCAGAAAGAATAGAAAGATGACAAACACTATTGAAATGTCCTTCTTGTATTCCAAATCCCCACTTTGAGTGAGAAACAGCATGTTTAGGTCTTAAATGTGTCCAGGCATAAACCTTTCTATTTCATAATTCATTGAAGAATAAAAATGTATCATTGTATATTTCACTCCCTCAGGTGAGTCACTACGCCACGTGTTCCTGTCTGAGCGACCGGAGCAAGTACCCATCCTTCTTCAGAACCATCCCCAGTGATTCCTTCCAGGTCCGTCTCTAAGAAGGCTACAATGAATGATTAGACCAGTGAACCGTCAGCTCCCCTGTGTACTCAATATACACACTTATACTGTGTAACGGCATTACTGTTAAGTATAAGGGTAAATTCAAAATAAAAAATGAGATAAGGTTAAATAAAAGGTGGACAAAACTAATGTATCTAATTTATTTGATTCATATCCTCTATACTCACCTGTCTTTCTAGATAAAACATCAGTAAGATGCTAATCTCTGTCCCATGCCTGAACTCAGCGTCTGGCGCATCCCTGCAGTATTCCTGCCGACTTAACGGATATGATTCCAAGATCACATACGTCGTTGGGCGTTTTAGACCTGTGAGATGGGCCTGGTGTTAACAACAGTGACTCTTATGACTACTAGTTTTCACTCTCCCCGGTCGCTTCCAGAGTTCCAAGCTATGCGCCCCTGAAAGTGCAGGGCGCAGACTGATGCTAGTGTGGCTATTCCCAGGTCGCTAACCAAAACAAAAGAACATCCACCCACTCGTCTGCCTCCCTTTCACTACACATGCATAAAAAAAGACAGCAAGTATCTCCCACTCTATAGAGATACAAGTCGCGGGGACAAGATCGCAACCAGCGAAGCTACTCTGGCATCCCGTGTGCTAAGTAGAGCGCGTGTATTCTCTTTACGCAGAGGGCCTATGAAAGGAATGCCACGCTTGGACGGCATGCGTCCCTCGTGAAGTGAGTGTACGAGGAGTATGTCATGCGACTGCTACTACATATCCCAGTTGATCTAAAAGATTAGAACACTTAACAACTCACATTCAACTTATTATTAGTTATCAGAGCGCTGATAAGCCGTCGCTAGGTAAGCGATCCATGAGTGTCTATATTTGAAAAGATATTTGACTGCTGAATAACATTGTAACTAGTGCAGGAATGCTTGTATCCAATGTTCGACTTACAGATCTCTTTTCTTCCAATAAGTGAATGTGTGTCCATTCTAGTGGATTGTCTCAACCGTCTCTTGCGAGTGATTCCTGACTATTTCATGATTAGTGCCTTATGACCATCCAACCAGTTACCTACCTGTAGCTGTGGGGGAGGGGTCTACAGAACCAGCAACATGCACAGCAGATTTTCCTCTGAGATCGGGGCTGAGTATCGAGCTCACATATTAATGATTCCCTCAAAGTAATCAGCAGCCAGAATACATTACTCACCAGCATCATATTAAACAGAGGACCTAGATTCTCCCCTCCCTACTAAATAGCTTGGATGTCTTAATAAAAAAAGTGTTACAGCATAAATACTCTTAGACACAATATTCATGTGCATTACTTCATCGTAACTAAGAATAAATATCTTACTGACCTATTATGAGATAAAACCCGTTTATACCCATAATGGTCCTTAGTAATGGTGCAGGAATTCTAGAAGGCGTACTCCAGGTGTCTATCGCGCCCAGCATTGACAAACGACTTTATAGGGTACACAAGCACTTTCCTCTGGTTTCCACACCCCACTCTCGATGTCGTACCAATCCAACCTACACGGTCTTTGCTGGAATACCCAGATGTGAATACATGATACGAGATACCAGGTTTGTCGGCATTTAATCAATAAAGCACGTCCTCTATTAACAAGAGCAGGGAAGACGAAAGATGAGGGATACCCTGGCTTAACATCAGGGAACTAACTGCTAACAAATCCGCCCCGAGATCGACCACACTAGCCAAATAACCACAGCGGAGGACAAAAATCAATTATGGATGAAGAAGTAGTTGTCTGGTGTCTTCTATAGTGCAAATGCTTCACGTGAAATTACTTTGTCCCAAATACTACATGTGGATGTTGAATAGAAACCTATTGTTAAAATTTGCAGAAACATTTCTGCTAACCAATACAATAACCATACAAATATCACCGAAGGCCGACCCAGGAGAAGATAATGGAGAGGTTTTCCTCTGTACAAGGTAGCAGATACCTCTTCATCTTATACAGGGTAAGAAGTGAGGAGATCGCTACGTTCTAGTAGCTTCAGTCTTTTGGTCGAGATGCAGGCTAATGAACCAAGGCGCTGTGGATTCCCCGGTTTTAGCTTGAAAGAGGACCCCTGCGAAGTGAACCTGTACACTGATACAGGGCCCAGAGCGTAGGACTTCCCATCGGAGGGAACCAGTGGTCATCCAGAGGCGTAAGCCTCCATGGTGGACGTGTTGCTCGATAGGCTCAGGCGGAGTGTTATATTGAACCCTAGTATAAGAGGCCAGTGGTAGTTCACCGCTCTCTCTAGAGCCCGGATTAGCCCTTCCCAGGGACTGATACATTGACCGTATCATGCGCAGTGCCTGTTTCGCCACAGCGCCGAGAGCGACCGTCTCCATGTGAGAACCGCTGTGCCAGTCCCTGTGACACGAGACTGGAGAGCCCTGCAGCTCTTGTTGAAATCGGAACACACCACCACAACAACATGATGCAGTCTATCGATACACCGACTTTATCACTAACCATGTTTACTTCCTGGTTTCCTGTGTGTTCCGTTATAAGTCAAAGTCCCCCACTGGCCGTTACTACACTATCTGTCATTTATGTCCTCTACATATCTACCTCTCCTATATCTTCTCTTCCTGCGACCGTGACTCAAATATCTCCCCTCAATATCACCCCACCTCCTCTCGACCGAGCCTGCGTCCCCGATACACTCCAAAGACAGACTGAGCGCTACTAAATAGACTCAATCACACAGAAGTGAACCCTGGACTATGTGAGATCCGCGCTCAATGCGAAATTCTAAAAGTGGTCTCAATTGTGCCAATGCGGGAGACGCAGCTCTCAGAAGGCAGTCATCGAAACACATATACAATTAGATAGCCGCTCGGCGGCTACAAGGTCCATACAGGCACGGTGAGCGATACGATGCAGCGTGGAGAATGTGGTGGTGCGTGATTACGCAGCGAATTTCGATTCCCTACGCATCCCTAGGACAAGCTATAGAGTCTCGATCCATTTCTTAGCGGAAACAGAGAGGATAGAACATTAAATCTAGGAAATTTGATACGTCGGGAGAGATCAAGAGCTCCTCTGCTCGTGTGTTGGTGGTGTTCTCCAATGAGGCCTACCTGCTCCCTCTGGTGGACGAGGTTCAGAGATGCATTAAAATTCCCAGTTGATCTAAAATAACACTTACAATACATTCACATTTTAGTATCAGAGGCTCTAATCCAGAGAGATTTACAGTTTATAATAATAATATTAGTAATAACATTTAGCAGATGCTTTTATCCAAAGCGACTTACAGTCAGTGATGTGTGATTATATTTTACGTATGGGTGGCCCTGGACAGTTAGTGCTTCRATCCTAAGCTATATAGGGGGGACAACCACACATCACAGTCATAGTAAGCACATATTTTCCTCAAAGTATCAGCAAATACATTCTACAGCCRTAAAACAGCCATAATAGCTGTGTATAAAAGTGTTACAGCATATTACCATTGTGGCATTCTTGATACTAAGATTATAAAATATAAAACCCGTTTTACAAGGTGGTGGTGCAGAATGTGAAGGGTCTCCAGTGGATCGCCAGTGAAGCATGGACCACCTCCTCTGTGTTTCACACCCCCCGTCTCATGCCCTACCTGGGGGGTACCCTGGGTATCGCCATCCGTCGTGGAGAGGTACCCGGCCTCAGGGACTACCTGCTTAGCATCCGCCCCGACGACCAACCTGCCAATAACCCCGGAAACAATATGGTGAAGTAGTTTGTTGTCTTTTAACTCCAACCATATAATTACTTTATACATTATGTTTAAAACATTTTAAATGCAACTTTGAAAATAAATACTACAATACWGAAGAAAAAAARGAGTTTCCTCTATAACATTTCCTTCTCTGTTCTGGTAAGGTGAGACAGTTCTGGGAGGCTGTGTTTGGGTGCAGGTTTGAGCCCCCAGCAGGTTGGGTGGAGGCTGGGGGTGATGTATGTACAGGTCAGGAGGACCTSAGGYATGTGGAGACTAACTATGGGGACGTGTCTGAGCTCAGGSCGGAGTATAACGTGTATAAGGCAGTGTACGCCCTGGCCCATGCCCTGCATGACCTACTGCAGTGTGTGCCAGGGAGAGGACCTTTCAGTGGGAACCGCTGTGCCAGCCT
>NW_019943537.1:55329-77963 GCF_002910315.2 Salvelinus sp. IW2-2015
AAGTATGCAGACGCTGTGGAGATATTCGCCATCTTAGCTTCCAGCTTTGGCCTCCTGGTGGCGCTGTTTCGGCCAAAGTGTTACATCATCCTGCTGAGGCCAGAGGAAACAACAAGAAGGCTCTGATGGCCGTGCCACAACCAAGACATAGGGAGACTCTTAATTCCATTTTCCTTGATTCCTCACGTCCTCTCTCCTCGCCTCCTTCTCAAAACCCATTAGATCAGAAGGTTTGGAGGGCCGGGATATCTAACCTTRTCATTCATTGGGTTTTGAAAAGGAGACCGAGGAGAGAGGACACGAGGAATCACAGAAATTAAATTGAGATTCTCCCATAGGCTCAATACCYTAACAACAATTTACATTGAATTCCTCTCCTTGTCTTCTTCACTTCCTCTGTGCTGATCTGATATATGAACACTAGGTGGAGGTACAATGCCTGCTAGGGATTTGCTTCACACTATTTCAATGCAAAGAAAGGAAAGGAGACATGTATAGTAACAGAGTATGATGGTCTCAAATAGTTTGAAGTAGCTCCTTTTAGTTTGCACATCTCTTTTGTATTTTGATGGCTATAAATAAAATTTAATAAAATAGATTTTATCATTCTGTTAGTWTAAATGATTTCTTTCCTTGGGCTGTTAAGTAGGCTTTAGATTTATTTAATTTGTCTATGTGTGTGGCTTTAATCTTCTAAGGGATAGGTTATCCCCAATGAGTGGGTTTCTSCWTCGAAAAGCTTTCGATTGTATCATCACATCGMGTTGAACAGAATAACYTCCCTGTTCRTTCTAAAGGATTCTGCTGCCACACTCATTCAACCATGAATTAATTATTAATTAATGCAAATGTTCATTTAATAAAATATTCTGACTTTAAAGGAGTTGCTTGAATGTGTTTTTATTGAACTGTTGAAATTMACAAAGATATTTTACGAAAAAATGTCATATGGGATTAGAGAATTACCTCATATTATGTGAAAGAAATAACAACATTTTTCATTAACCGTATCTAATTTAATTGATTTTTTTTCAGAACTGAATTTCAGGGGAGAAATGATGCACCCCCAGTAGGTGRGTCCAAACTTTTGAGTCAAATACAAATCTTAGATTCAGCTATTAACTTCTTTGGTATAGGGGGCAGCATTTTKACTTTTGGATGAATTTCGTGCCCAGAGTGAACTGCCTCCTACTATGTCCCACATGCTAATATATGCATATTATATCATATTATTATACAGAACTCATATGGCAGGCAAAAACCTGAGAAAAAATCCAAACAGGAAGTAAAAATTCTGAGAGTGGTCGTTGTTAAAGTCACGCATGCAAGTTCGCTGAATATAATGATCTGTTTGCACTTCATACGCCTTCCACAGATGTCAACAGTCAGATAATTGGATGAGTTATGCCGGTTGTGTGACCAGATGGGAGGGATGAGTCAGTGGTCTGGCAGATTGCCAGTTCTTGGTCTCGCGCTTCCTCATGTTGTCACCTTGCGTCCATTACTTATACAGCCATGAGAATGCTTCGTTGGAACTTTATTGGATATAAATGATAACAACATCCTGAAGATATCGATGTCTCTACCTAATTTTGACATTATTATTCGACCTGGAATAGTACTTATTTGAAGTTCTGCGTCCCGTACCGGTTATGGGCCTGCCCCCCATGCTGCGCGCGAGGAGTATGTGACCACTGTACTACACATTGCTTTTGGCAACATGTGAGCAATATGGACATAAGTAGATGGCATTATCGAGACAGAAACAAGCGATTTATGTGGAACAGGATGCCGGCACTTGCATTGGATGAAGGAATTTCAAAGGTAAGGGAATATTTAGAGGTATCGGTATTCTGTTGATCTCCAACAGCGGAGACATTGTGTAATTCTGAGCCCGTCTCAGATTATTTGCAATGGTATGGCTTTTCCGAAAAGTAAAAAAAATCTGACACAGGCGGTTGCATTAATGCAACGCGGTGTGATTTGTTTAAATACTGTACCATAACAAACACTACGTTATACTGCGAGACGCGCCGCAAAAACGCGGATTATAGCACTCAACATTTTACAGCAGAAAATAAAAATACATCATAAATTGTTCTTACTTTTAACGAGCTTTCCATCAGAATCTGTACAGAGGAGTCCTGGTCAAGGAATAATCGTTGTTTGGTTTTTGAAGATCCTCGCACTGGTCGAATTCGTGCCAAATGCAGCCAATGTTGATGACGTTCCTAAATTTCTCTTCGGACGCAGAAAGGGAAAGCACTCAAAGCCCCAATAATACGTTAAATTAATTGATAAACGTGAAAAACATCTCTTACGATGTTAATCACATGTATCTAAATGAAAACATAGCCGGAGATATTAGCCGTGTATCGAACGCTTATGATAAGACATAGAGGAGCTTCTCGCGCCTAGTAGAGAAAGGACATTTGGAACACGTCATTCAAAAGCTCTTGTTCGTCCTCAGATCAAGCTAGACACCCATTCACCTTCCACTGCTGTTGACATCTAGTGGAAGGTTAGCAGTGCCATTGGCAATCCATAAATATAAGGCAGATTGAATATCGCAGAGCCCTGAACAGAGCCGTTCAAGATTTTCACTTCATTCTGGAAGTTTGCTGCCAAATAGGTTTCCGTTTAGCTCACAGATAATAATTCGAAACAGTAGAAAGCACTTTGAAGTTTTCGTCCAATAATAAAATGCTATATTGGCATGATCTAGAATACAGTAAGCGGTCCGTTTAGTATGGAGCACAAGTATTCTTTCAAAGGATAAGGCCCTAATAAGAAGGCCATTAACCTTACTATATACCCATCCCAGATCCGGGAGCATCCTCATCAAAAAAGCTGACGACCATAGCCTAGCCTAACGGACAGGATATCATATAAATATAATTTCATGAAATCACAAAGTCCAATACAGCAAATGAAAAGTATAACATCTTGTGAATCCAGCCATGCATTTCCGATTTTTAAAGTTTTACAGCGAAAACACAATATGATTATATTAGCTAACCACATATAGCCAATAGACTCAACCGCATATTTTCACCATGTTTCTACGCATAGGTAGCTATCACAAAACCGACCAAACAGAGATATAATTTTCACTAACCCAAGAAACAACTTCATAGATGATCAGTCTTATAACATGTTATACAATAAATTATGTTTTGTTCGAAAATGGCATATGAGGTATACAACTAGTTTACATTGCAGCTACCATCAGAAATATCACCAAAGCAGCCAGAATAATTACAGAGAGCAACGTGAAATAACAAATACTCATTCATAAAACATTTATGAAAAATACATGGTGTACAGCAAATGAAAGATAAACATCTTGTGAATCCAGCCATCATTTCAGATTTTAATGTTTTACAGCGAAAACACAATAAGCATATATTAGCTTACACCAATACCACACACACAAACATTATTAACCGCATAGATAGCATTCGCAAAAACCAGCAAAAGATATAAAATTAATCACTAACCTTGAACAACTTATCAGATACAGTCTTATAACATCAGGTATTCAATACACTTATGTTTTGTTCGAAAATGTGCATATTTAGAGCTGCAAACGTGTGATACATTGTGAAAATGTAGCAACATTTCCCAAATGTCAGAGCTATTTCGGACCACTCACCTAACTGACAAAGAACCATCATAAACTTTACATAAAAATACTTGTTGTATGGCAAATGAAAGATACACTGGTTCTTAACATAATCTTGAATAACGTTCCAACCGGAGAATTAAAGCTCACTCTCACGTGAACGCGCCAGTTCAATGCGTGGGCACCTCATGGCAGTGATTACCCCTTCAAATAGAGTCATCAGACTAAGTTCTATTGACTGTTGACATATAGTGGAAGCCGTAGGTGAAAACCAATCATATCTCTCTTTAATTCAATGAGAGCTTGGTTGAAAATATGACTCCCAGAAAAAATCCAAACAGGAAGTGGAACTTCTCAGGTTTTTGCCTGCCATATGAGTTCTGTTAATCTCACAGACTTAATTCAAACAGTTTTAGAGACGTTAGAGTGTTTTCTATCCAATACTAATAATAATATGCATTTATTAGCAACTGAGACTGAGGAGCTGGCCGTTTACAATGGGCACCTTTCATCCAAGCTACTCAATACTGCCCCTTCGGGCCATAAGAAGTTAAGTCGATAGTGCATGGTGAGTTATGTGGCTCTAGAAGGTTCTCAGGCCGAGAAAAAGCCTTGTCCATTTGCAATGACTTCAATTCATTTTGATCAATGCGAAAATGATGACATTTAGAAATGTCCCAGAAACACAAGAATAGGTGCTTTGAAACTGCCTCGGCCCATAGAGACGGAGCCTAAAGTTTCTGTCTGATAGCTCATTCAGGGACCCCGTAMCAACGCCGGGAAAAAGTGAACTTTCAGCACTAATTAAGGTCGCTGCTCGGGCTCCAAATGACCTATCGAGCCAAAACTCAGGGTCGCCTCAGCTAGGCCTACACATAATGTCAGTACTGGACCTGCAGCAAGAACGTGTTTTAAGTTTTTATTATGGTTTAATCAGAAGGCMCAGTGAATTTTGGCTGGTTCTGAAACATGAGATAGTTGGCTTCTAAACAAGTTGGACAAAGTGGGTTTGGTGTCAGTCTGTGTCAGTTTGGTGTCAGAATGATATCTTATTGACTGATGGACGTTGACTTGATGGCTGACTTTTGTCCGTTTGCAATAAGTTTAAACAGTGATGAACCATCACCAAATTGACAGGTTGAAATCAACACCAACGATCGATGGAGAGGCACCGCTATCACTGCCCGGCCATCCTGAGTTCAACGGGCTAGTCAATTGGGCATTCATGCAGTATATAGAGCATGTTAAAATTCGTGATGGTAAATGCCCATTGTAAGACATCTTTAAGAGTGTGTGTTTTCTAACTGTCGTCCAGTCCCTGCTGAGAGGCACAAGAGTTAGTGAAACAACCAGGTCTGACGATCTCTACTCAGCTTCATCATCTTCCTCTCTCCCTCCCCTCAGCGCAAAGAAAGAAAAGACAAAGAGAGTATAAAGGAGGAAGGAGAAGTAGAATGGAGGAAGAGCAGTAGATGGAAGGGAAGAGCAGGTAGAATGAGAGCAGGAGGTAGAATGGGGAAAGAGGCAGAGAGTAGAATGGAGGAAGAGGCTTGCATAGAATGGGGGAATAGGCAAAGGGAAGAATGGGGAAAGAGCATAGAGTTAAATGGGGAAGAGGACGGAAACACATGCACAGAAAAAAAATGCACAGTGACAACAGAGAGCAGAGTAGAATGGGAAAGAGGCAGGGAAGAATGGGGAAAGACAATGAGTAGAATGGGGAGAGGCAAAGGAGAATGGGAAAGAGGCATAGAGTGAATGGGGAAAGAGGCATAGCGTAGAATGGGGAAGAGGCATAGGGAAGAATGGGAAAGAGGCATAGGGAAGAATGGGGAAAGAGGCATAGCGTCGAATAGGGAAAGAGGAATAGGTAGAATGGAAAGAGGCATAGAGTAAATGGGGAAAGAGGCAGAGTAGAATGGGGAAGAAGGCTAGAGTTAAATGGGAAGAGGACGGAAACACATGCACAGAAAAAAACGCACAGTGACAACAGCATGGAAGTAAATGTGGGTCCATCAAAGTGACAGTTTACACCCCACCAGTGTCACCGTTCACCCCACCAATCACAGTTTACACCCCACAGTGGCATTATTTACACCCACAGCAGCACACAATATTACACCCCCATAATCACAGTTTACACCCACAGCATCACAGTTTACACCCACAGCATCACAGCTTACACCCCACAGCATCACAGTTTACACCCCACAGGCATCACAGCTTACACCCCAACAGCATCACAGTTTACAACCCACAATAGGAAATTCACAGTTTACACCCCACAGTATCACAGTTTAAATCCCACAGCATCGCAATTTACATCCCACAACATCACCGTTTAAACCCACAAGGAAGGGCATCACAGTTTACACCCACAGGGAAGAACATCACAGTTTACACCCCACACGGAAGAACATCACATAATACAATAAAACCAGATCAAACAGCTTTCACTGACACACTAAAGGTTAGGAGGCAGGCCATAACACACACACAGACACACACAACAACACAAACACACGCACACACCTCCACAAAATGACCCGCAAAACCACTCTTCTTAAACCTCTACACTGCACCGCGTCAAACTCATTCCATGGAGGGCCGAGTGTCTACGGGTTTTCGGTCCACCCTTGTACTTGATTGATGAATTAAGGTCACTAATTAGTAAGGAACTCCCCTCCCCTGGTTGTCTAGGTCTTAATTGAAAGGAAGAAACAAAAACCCGCAGACACTKGGCCCTCCATGGATTGAGTTTGACACCCCTGCTCTACAGGATGAGTGTCCCTAAACCTAGACTGTTGTTGCTAATGTAACTAGTATGACGTTGTAAACAACAGCCAACTTTCCGGGACATAGACWTATCTGATATGGGCAGAAAGCTTCAATTATTCTTAATCTAAATGTAGTGTCCAATTTACAGTAGCTTTTACAGTGAGAAAATACCATGCTCATCTTTGAGGAGAGTGCACAACAACAACAACTTTWATCATAGCAACTGGTTTGATACATTCACCTCTGAAGGTAAATAATGTACTTACATTCAGTAACTTTGCTCTGATTTGTCATCCTGAGGGTCCCAGAGATACAATGTCGCATAGTTTTGTTTGATAAAATACATTTTTATGTTCAAATGTAGGAACTGGGTTCTACAGTTTGACTCCACTGCTGTCTCTGGCTCCACACCCACCCCGCCCGGCCATCTAGATGTGTGAAAGTTAATGTATAAGCTAATGATCCATCATGTATGACATTTATGGGAGTATGTAAACTAAAAGATATATATTACCATAGCATTTTTATATGTTCTCTATAGTTAGGTACTTGAACAAGTATCAAATGACCAATTCGTCAGATTTTTGCAAACACCTGGCAGCCTTGATACAACATATTGTGCAGTAATGAAATTCTTCACTGGATTAGTCTGAAACTTTGTACACACACTGGTGCCATCTGGTGGCAAAAATCTAAATGACACCTAGAATCCTATTTGAAAGTATGGCCTTTCTCTTGCATTTCAAAGATGCATGTTTTTCTTTGTAATCTCTTTTACCAGATCTCCTAAATTAATTTCAAATTTCCACAAACTTCAAAGTGTTTCCTTTCAAATGGTAACAAGAATATGAATATGCATATTTTAAACCTCTTAAGGATCGTACCCATTTTTTCAATTTTCGCCTAAAATGACATACCCAAATCTAACTGCCTGTAGCTCAGGACCTGAAGCAAGGATATGCATATTCTTGYTATGTATATTCTCTCGCCTGCTTAAGCCGGTAGCCAGCTGCACCAATGTACAGCAAGAAACACCATTCACCTTATATCCTGGTCAGCCTGCAGTCACCCAGCCTACCACAAGGAGTTGCTACAGCACGATGAGCCAAGTAAAGACCCCCCCGGGCCTAACAGTTCCCTAACACGGATGACGCAGGGCCAATTGTGCCCTGTCCTATGGGACTCCCAGTCACCGCCATTCGAGACACAGCCTGGGATCGAACCCGGGTCTGTAGTGCACTACAATCACTACAATCCACCACAAGCACTACAATCCAGTGCGTTAGACCACTACACCACTCAGGAGGCCTGTACACACCTTTTTTATTAATATATTGTACATTTCATCCAAACACACATTTCATGTACACTATTTTTYACATTGCTTGTTCTAAAATTTGTATATTTCTTAATTCCTTGTTGTTGAGTGTATTGTTATCTATTACTGCACGGTTGCAACATAAGCATTTCATTACACCCACAATAACATTTAGCAAAATATGTGTACGCAACCAATCAAATTAGATGTTTTTATGTATTTGTGTGTCTCTCYATTCATCACAGCCTCATTATTAGCCTGCAGCTAGAGAACCCTTAACAGACACCGAGCAATAAACTGGTACATTTGTGAAGGACGGAGAGAGGGGGGAGAGGGGGAGAGAGGAAGTGAGAGAGAGAGAGAGATGGAGAGGGAGAGAGTGAGATAGAGGGAGAGGAAGCGGGAGAGGAAGCGGGAGAGGGAGAAGAACAGCTCACCTACAGGACACATGGTGGAATAACTTGGAGGTGTGTAATAGTTCTTTCAATTAAATTCAAAGTGTTTTATTGGCATGGGAATCATATGATCACATTGCCAAAGCAAGTGAAATAAACAAAAGTGAAATAAAAAATCTGACAAACTCACAAAAGTTTCAAAGGAACAGAGACATTTCAAATGTCATATTATGTCTATATACGGTGTTGTAACGATGTGCTAATAGTTAAAGTACAAAAGGGAAAATAAATAAACATGAATATTTATTTAGAATGATATTTATTCTTCACTGGTTTCCCTTTTCGTGTGGCAACAGTTCACATATTGTCTTTCTCTGACACTCCCACTTCACCCTCATTCAGGCTGCTATCTGCACAGCCTGGCTGGTTTCAGCCTCTCCAACTCCACACACAAACACGCGCTACCATATGATAAGATTGTATATGAGTGTGTGGTGGGGTCGGTAGCAGGGTTCGGAGCGTTGTTAGGCTACATCGGCCTCCTGGCGTTCCTTAGCTTCCTCTTGCCTTCCTGGCTAGGAATCTTCCAGACAACTTCAACGAGGCCAAGTTCATCACCTTCGCATGCTGATCTTCTGTGCGTGTGGATCTCCTTCATCCCTGCCTACATCAGCTCTCCTGGGAAGTAGCAGACGCTGTGGAGATATTCGCCATCTTAGCTTCCAGCTTTGGCCTCCTGGTGGCGCTGTTCGCCCAAAGTGTTACATCATCCTGCTGAGGCCAGAGAGGAACACCAAGAAGGCTCTGATGGGCCGTGCCACAACCAAGACATAGGGAGAATCTTAATTCCATTTCCTTGATTCCTCACGTCCTCTCTCCTCGCCTCTTCTCAAAACCATTAGATAGAAGGTTGGAGGCGGGATATCTAACCTTTCATTCATTGGGTTTTGAAAAGGAGACCGAGGAGAGGACACGAGGAATCACAGAAATTAAATTGAGATTCTCCCATAGGCTCAATACCTAACAACATTTAAATTGAATTCCTCTCCTTGTCTTCTTCACTCCTCTGTGCTGATCTGATATATGAAACACTAGGTGGAGGTACAATGCCTGCTAGGGATTTGCTTCACACTTTTCAATGCAAAGAAAGGAAAGGAGACATGTATAGTAACAGAGTATGATGGTCTCAAATAGTTTGAAGTAGCTCCTTTTAGTTTGCACATCTCTTTTGTATTTTGATGGCTATAAATAAAATTAAATAAAATAGATTTTATCATTCTGTTAGTTTTAAATGATTTCTTTTCCTTGGGCTGTTAAGTAGGCTTTAGATTATTTAATTTTGTCTATGTGTGTGGCTTTAATCTTCTAAGGGATAGGTTATCCCAATGAGTGGGTTTCTGCTTCGAAAAGCTTTCGATTGTTCATCACATGGGTTGAACAGAATAACTCCCTGTTCTTCTAAAGGATTCTGCTGCCACACTCATTCACCATAATTAATTATTAATTAATGCAAATGTTCATTTAATAAAATATTCTGACTTTAAAGGAGTTGCTTGAATGTGTTTTTATTGAACTGTTGAAATTTACAAAGATATTTTACGAAAAAATGTCATATGGGATTAGAGAATTACCTCATATTATGTGAAAGAAATAACAACATTTTTCATTAACCGTATCTAATTTAATTGATTTTTTTTCAGAACTGAATTTCAGGGGAGAAATGATGCACCCCCAGTAGGTGCGTCCAAACTTTTGAGTCAAATACAAATCTTAGATTCAGCTATTAACTTCTTGGTATAGGGGGCAGCATTTTCACTTTTGGATGAATTTCGTGCCCAGAGTGAACTGCCTCCTACTATGTCCCACATGCTAATATATGCATATTATATCATATTATTATACAGAACTCATATGGCAGGCAAAAACCTGAAAAAAATCCAAACAGGAAGTAAAAATTCTGAGAGTGGTCGTTGTTAAAGTCATCGCCTATTCAATTCCCTGTAATATATGGATCTGTTTGCACTTCATACGCCTTCCACTAGATGTCAACAGTCAGTAGAATGTGGAATGACGTTTATGCCGTGTTGTGGACCAGATGGGAGGGGAATGAGTCAGTGGTCTGGCAGATTGCCAGTTCTTGGTCTCGCGCTTTCCTCATGTTGTCACCTTGCTTCCATTACTTATACAGACATGAAAGAATGCTTCGGTTGGAACTTTATTGGATATAAATGATAACAACATCCTGAAGATTGATTCTCTACTAAATTTGACCAGTTTATTCGACCTGGAATATAACTTTTTGAAGTTTTCGTCCGACGTTTGCCTGCATCTGCGCGAGGTTTGACCACGTGACTACACATGCTAGCAACATTAGCAAATTGGACATAAGTAATGGACATTATCGAAACAAAACAACGATTTATTGTGGAACTAGGATCCTGGCATGCATTTTGATGAAGATAATCAAAGGTAAGGGAATATTTATGATGTAATTTCGTATTTCTGTTGACTCCAACATGCGGAGATAGTTGTGTATTTCTGAGCGCCGTCTCAGATTATTGCATGGTATGCTTTTCCTAAAGTTAAAAAAAATCTGACACAGCGGTTGCATTAATGCAACCGCTGTGTTGATTTTTTAAATAACTTTACCATAACAAACAGCCTTACGTTATAGCGAGACAGCGCCCGCCAAAACGAGCGGATTAATAGGACTCAACATTTTACACAGAAATACAAAATAACATCATAAATTGTTCTTTACTTTTTACTGAGCTTCCATCAGATCTTGTACAAGGAGTCGCTTGGTCAAGAATAATCGTTGTTTGGTTTTAGAATGTCCTTTTTCCTGTCGAATTCGTGCCACAATGCTAGCCATGTTGATGCGTTCCAAATTTCTTCGACGCAGAGAACGGAAACCTCCAAAGTCCCAATAACGTTAAATTATCTGATAAAACTCGGTTGAAAAAACATTCTTTACGATGTTATTATCACATGTATCAAAATAAAATCATAGCCGAGATATTAGCCGTGTATACCGAACGTTATCATAAGACAATATGGAGCAGCTTCCGCGCCTAGGTAGAGAAAGGAAATTCTGGACACGTCATTCCAAAAGCTTTTGTTCGACTCAGATCAAGCTAGACACCCCATTCACCTTCCACTGCCTGTTGACATCTAGTGGAAGGTGTATGCAGTGCCATGCATATCCATAAATATAGGCAATTGAATAGGCAGGCCCTGAAACAGAGCCTCGTTCAGATTTTTCACTTCTGTCTGGAAGTTTGCTGCCAAATGAGTTCTGTTTTACTCACAGCATATATTCAAAACAGTTTTAGAAACTTGAGAGTGTTTCTGTCCATAATAATAAAATTGCTATTGTATGATCTGAATAGAGTACAGCCGTTTAAATTGGGCACGATTTCTTCCAAAGTGAAACAGCGCCCCTATTAAGAAGAATTAACCTTTACTAATACCCATCCCGGATCCGGGAGCATCCTCATCAAAAAAGCTGACGAGCATAGCCTAGCCTAACGGGACAGGATTCAATATAATATAATTTCATGAAATCACAAGTCAATACAGCAAATAAAAGATAACATCTTTGATCCAGCCATCATTTCCGATTTTTTAAATGTTTTACAGCGAAAACACAATATGTATTATATTAGCTAACCACAATAGCCAAAGACTCAACCGCATATTTCACCATGTTTCTACCGCGCATAGGTAGCTATCACAAAACCGACCAAATAGAGATATAATTAGTCACTAACCCAGAAACAACTTCTCAAGATGACAGTCTTATAACATGTATACAATAAATTTATGTTTTTGTTCGAAAATGTGCATATTTGAGGTATAATCATAGTTTTACATTGCAGCTACATCAGAAATATCACCAAAGCAGCCAGAATAATTACAGAGAGCAACGTGAAATAACAAATACTCATCATAAAACATTTATGAAAAATACATGGTGTACAGCAAATGAAAGATAAACATCTTGTGAATCAGCCATCATTTCAGATTTTTTAAGTGTTTTACAGCGAAAACACAATATAGCATTATATTAGCTTACCACAATAGCCACACACATACAACGCATTAATTCACCGCATAGATAGCATTCGCAAAAACAGCAAAAGATATAAAATTAATCACTAACCTTGAACAACTTCATCAGATGACAGTCTTATAACATCAGGTTATACAATACACTTATGTTTTGTTCGAAATGTGCATATTTAGAGCTGCAACCGTGGTTATACATTGTGAAAATGTAGCAACATTTCCCCCAGAATGTCAGAGCTATTTGGACACTCACCTAATCTGACCAAAGAACTCATCATAAACTTTATAAAAATACTTGTTGTATGGCAAATGAAAGATACCCTGGTTCTTAACATACATCTTGAATAACGTTCCAACCGGAGAATTAAAGCTCACTCTCACGTGAACGCGCCAGTTCAATGCGTGGGCACCTCATGGAGTGATTACCCCTTCAAATTAGAGTCATCAGACTAAGTTCTTATGACTGTTGACATCTAGTGGAGCCGTAGGAAGTGAAAACCCAATCATAATCTCTCTTTATATTCAATGAGAGCTTGGTTGAAAATATGGCACCCCCAGAAAAAATCCAAACAGGAAGTGGAACTTCTCAGGTTTTTGCCTGCCATATGAGTTCTGTTAATCTCACAGACTTAATTCAAACAGTTTTAGAGACGTTAGAGTGTTTTTCTATCCAATACTAATAATAATATGCATTTATTAGCAACTGAGACTGAGGAGCTGGCCGTTTACACAATGGGCACCTTTCATCCAAGCTACTCAATACTGCCCCTTCGGGCCATAAGAAGTTAAGTCGTAGTGCATGGTGAGTTTGTGGCTCTAGAAGGTTTCTCAGCCGAGAAAAAGCCTTGTCCATTTGCAATGACTTCAATTCATTTTGATCATGCGAAAATGATGACATTTAGAAATGTCCCAGAAACACAGAATAGGTGCTTTGAAACTGCTCGGCCCCATAGAGACGGAGCCAAAGTTTCTGTCTGATAGCTCATTCAGGACCCCGTATCAACGCCGGGAAAAAGTGAACTTTCAGCACTAATTAAGGTCGCTGCTCGGGCTCCAAATGACCTATCGAGCCAAAACTCAGGGTCGCCTCAGCTAGGCCTACACATAATGTCAGTACTTGGACCTGCAGCTAGAACGTGTTTTAAGTTTTTATTATGGTTTAATCAGAAGGCGCAGTGAATTTTGGCTGGTTCTAACACATGAGATAGTTGGCTTCTAAACAAGTTGGACAAAGTGGGTTTTGGTGTCAGTCTGTGTCATTTGGTGTCAGAATGATATCTTATTGACTGATGGACGTTGACTTGATGCTGACTTTTGTCCGTTTGCAATAAGTTTAAACAGTGATGAACATCACCAAATTGACAGTTGAAATCAACACCAACGATCGATGGAGAGGCACCGCTATCACTGCCGGCCATCCTGAGTTACACGGCTAGTCAATTGGGCATTTCTGCAGTATATAAGCATGTAAATTCGTGATGGTAAATGCCATTGTAAGACATCTTTAAGAGTCGTGTGTTTTCTAACTGTCGTCCAGTCCCTGCTGAGAGCACCAGAGTTAGTGAAAACAACCAGGTCTGACAGATCTCTACTCAGCTTCAATCATCACTTCCTCTTCCTCTCCCCTACAGCAGAAAGAAAAGACAAAGAGAGTATAAGGAGGAAGGAGAAGTAGAATGGAGGAAGAGGCAGAGTAGAATGGAGGAAGAGGCAGGTAGAATGGAGGAAGAGCAGAGGTAGAATGGGGAAAGAGGCAGGAGTAGAAGGAGGAAGAGGCTTAGCATAGAATGGGAAATAGGCAAAGGGAAGAATGGGGGAAAGAGGCATGAGTTAAATGGGGAAGAGGACGAAACACATGCACAGAAAAAAAATGCACAGTGACAACAGAGCAGAGTAGAAGGGGAAAGAGGCAGGGAAGAATGGGGAAAGAGCATAGAGTAGAAGGGGGAAAGAGGCAAAAGGGAATGGGAAAGAGGGCATAGAGTAGAATGGGAAAGGCATGCGTAGAATGGGGAAGAGGCATAGGGAAGAATGGGAAAGAGGCATAGGAAGAATGGGGAAAGAGGCATAGCGTAGAAATGGGGAAAAGAGGCATAGCGTAGAATGGGGAAGAGGCATAGAGTAAATGGGGAAAGAGGCAGAGTAGAATGGGGAAGAAGGCATAGAGTTAAATGGGGAAGAGGACGGAAACACATGCACAGAAAAAAACGCACAGTGACAACAGCATGGAAGTAAATGTGGTGTCCATCAAAGTGACAGTTTACACCCACAGTGTCACCGTTTACACCCCCACACAATCACAGTTTACACCCCACAGTGGCATTATTTACACCCCACAGCAACACAATATTTACACCCCATATATCACAGTTTACAACCCACAGCATCACAGTTTACACCCCACAGCATCACAGCTTCCACCCACAGCATCACAGTTTACACCCACAGCATCACAGCTTCACCCCACAGCATCCAGTTAAACCCACAATAGGAAATCATCACAGTTTACACCCCACAGTATCACAGTTTAAACTCCACGCATCGCAATTTACATCCCCACAACATCACCAGTTTAAACCCACAAGGAGGGCATCACAGGTTTACACCCACAGGGAAGAACATCACAGTTTACACCCCACACGGAAGAACATCACATAATACAATACAATACCAGATCAAACAGCTTTCACTGACACACTAAGGGTTAGGAGGCAGGCCATAAACACCACACAGACACACACAACACACAACACACACGCACACACCTCCACAAATGACCCGCAAAACCACTCTTCTTAAACCTCTACACACAGAGCTGCAGAGGATCGTGGGAGAGATCAAGAGCTCCTCTGCTCGTGTGGTGGTGGTGTTCTCCAATGAGGCCTACCTGCTCCCTCTGGTGGACGAGGTTCAGAGATGCATTAAAATTCCCAGTTGATCTAAAATAACACTTACTATACATTCACATTTTAGTATCAGAGGCTTTAATCCAGAGAGATTTACACTTAATAATAATAATATTAGTAATACCATTTAGCAGATGCTTTTATCCAAAGCGAGTTACAGTCAGTGATGTGTGATTATATTTTACGTATGGGTGACCCTGGACAGTTAGTTACTGCATCCATCCTAAGTTATCTAGGGGGGGGAACCACATATCACAGTCATAGTAAGTACATTTTATCCTGAATAAAGTATCAGCAAATACATTCTACAGCCCTAAATACAGCCAAAATAGCTGTAGGATGTTACCCCTCAAACACAAACAGCAGTGTATAAAAGTATTACAGCATATTACCATTGTGGTGTTCTTGATACCAAGATTATAAAATATAAAACCCGTTTTACAAGGTGGTGGTGCAGAATGTGAAGGGTCTCCAGTGGATCGCCAGTGAAGCCTGGACCACCTCCTCTGTGTTTCACACCCCCCGTCTCATGCCCTACCTGGGGGGTACCCTGGGTATCGCCATCCGTCGTGGAGAGATACCCGGACTCAGGGACTACCTGCTTAGCATCCGCCCTGACGACCAACCTGCCAATAACCCCGGAAACAATATGGTGAAGTAGTTTGTTGTCTTTTAACTCCAACCTTATAATTACTTTATACATTATGTTTAAAACATTTAAAAAGGATACTTTGCCTATAAATACTACAATACTGAAGAAAAAAACGAGTTTCCTCTATAACATTTCCTTCTCTGCTCTGYTAAGGTGAGACAGTTCTGGGAGGCTGTGTTTGGGTGCAGGTTGGAGCCCCCAGCAGGTTGGGTGGAGGCTGGGGGTGATGTATGTACAGGTCAGGAGGACCTGAGGGATGTGGAGACTAACTATGGGGACGTGTCTGAGCTCAGGCCGGAGTATAACGTGTATAAGGCAGTGTACGCCCTGGCCCATGCCCTGCATGACCTACTGCAGTGTGTGCCAGGGAGAGGACCTTTCAGTGGGCACTGCTGTGCCAGCCTACAGAGACTGGAGCCCTGGCAGGTGGGACACACACACACACACTTACACACAAACAGATGCAGACGTACACTTTGCCAACTGTTTACTTCTGTTTCCTGTTTTCTTAGTCAAGGTCCCCTGACTACATACTGTCTTTTGTCTACATAATCTCCTCCTCTTTCCTCTCTTCCCTCTGTTCCCTCCATCCCTCCATCCCCCTCCTCTGACCAGCTGGTCCATTACCTGGAGAGGGTTAACTTCACCARAGGGTTTGGCGATCGCGTTTCTTTCGATGATAACGGGGACGCCCTGGCCATCTATGACATCTTGAACTGGGCGTGGCTCCAGGACGGGAGCGTGCAGGTAGAGACTGTGGGTGTGATCGACGAATCAGCCCCCGCAGGACAAGAGCTGACACTGGACGAGGACAGAATTTTCTGGAACTTTGAGTCAAGAAAGGTTATTTAAAAAGTTATACATTTATATAGCAAATTTCACTACTGCAACAGAAACAGTGTAAACTTATAACAGTGGAGGGCAAAGAAGCATTAAATATGGGTGTGTAAATATGGGAGTATAAAAGTCTGATATTCTCCCTCCTAGGAAGTCATTGTAAATTAGAATGTGTTCTTTAACTGGCTTGCCTAGTTAAATAAAAGTAAAATTCCCCCTCACCTTTGCCCTTATAGCCCCCACGATCAGTGTGCAGTGAGAGCTGTCCCCCAGGCACCCGTGTAGCCAGGAAGAAGGGGGAGCCTGTCTGCTGCTTCGACTGCATCTCCTGTGCTGAGGGAGAGATCAGCAACACCACAGGTCAGTGAACTGAATATCATTTAATGAATTTGAGGGTGGTTTGGGGCTGATGAAACGGTTTTCCACATTTGCTTTGTCTGTCTTCCTGTCAGACTCGGCCAAGTGCTCGAGATGTCCAGAGGACTTCTGGTCCAACCCGGAGCGTGARCTCTGCGTCCCTAAGGGGGTTGAGTTCCTCTCCTACCAGGAATCACTGGGCATCTCCTTGATGACAGCCTCGTTGCTAGGAGCCCTCATCTGTGCAGTGGTCCTCGGAATCTTCACCCGCTACCGGAACACGCCTGTTGTCAAGGCCAACAACTCTGAGCTGAGCTTCCTGCTTCTGCTGTCACTCAAACTCTGCTTCCTGTGCTCGCTGCTGTTCATTGGCCGGCCCCGGCTGTGGACSTGTCAGCTGAGGCATGCAGCATTTGGTATCAGCTTTGTTCTCTGTGTCTCCTGTATACTGGTGAAGACAATGGTGGTGCTGGCTGTGTTTAGGACCTCTAAGCCCGGGGGCAATGCCAGCCTGAAGTGGTTTGGTGCTGGGCAGCAGAGAGGAACAGTCCTGGTTCTCACCTCATTCCAGGCTGCTATCTGCACAGCCTGGCTGGTTTCAGCCTCTCCAACTCCACACAAAAACACGCGCTACCATAWTGATAAGATTGTATATGAGTGTGTGGTGGGGTCGGTAGCAGGGTTCGGAGCGTTGTTAGGCTACATCGGCCTCCTGGCGTTCCTTAGCTTCCCTCTGGCTTTCCTGGCTAGAATCTTCCAGACAACTTCAACGAGGCCAAGTTCATCACCTTCAGCATGCTGATCTTCTGTGCTGTGTGGACTTCCTTCTCCCTGCCTACTCAGCTCTCCTGGGATGTACGCAGACGCTGTGGAGATATTCGCCATCTTAGCTTCCAGCTTTGGCCTCCTGGTGGCGCTGTTCGGCCCAAAGTGTTACATCATCCTGCTGAGGCCAGAGAGGAACACCAAGAAGGCTCTGATGGGCCGGGCCACAACCAAGACATAGGGAGAAACTTCATTCATTTCATTGATTCTCACGTCCTCTCTCCTCGTTTTCTTCTCAAAACCCATTAGATAGAAGGTAGGAGGGCGGATATCTAACCTTCTCATTCATTGGGTTTTGAAAAGAGACCGAGGAAGAGGACACGAGGAATCACAGAAATTAAATTGAGATTCTCCCATAGGCTCAATACCATAACAACAGTTTACATTGGATCCTCTCCTTGTCTTCTTCACGACTCTGTGCTGATCTGATATATGTGAACACTAGGTGGAGGTACATGCCTGCTAGGGATTTCTTCACACTCTTTCAATGCAAAGAAAGGAAAGGAGACATGTATAGTAACAGAGTATGATTGGTCTCAAATAGTTTGAAGTAGCTCCTTTTAGTTTCCATCTTCTGTTTGTAGTTTGATGGCATAAATAAATTATATAAATCAATAAAGATATTTATCGTTCTGTTAGTACCCTGGTAATGTGTAATTGATTATAATGATGATGTTCTGTGACTAAATTATATCACATAATAAATGATTTCTTTCCTGGGCTGTTAAGTAGGCTTTAGATTGATTTCATGTGTTGTGTGTGTGGCTTATTATCTTCTAAGGGATAGGTTATCCCCATGAGTGGGTTTCTGCATCGAAAAGCTTTCGATTGTATCATCACATGGTGTGGAACATCATAACTTCCCTGTTCCTTCTAAAGGATCTGCTGCCACACTCATTCACCAATTAATTAATTATTCATTAATGCACATGTTAATTTAATAAAAATTCTGACTTAAAGGAGTTGCTTGAATGTGTTTTTATTGAACGTTGAAATTACAACGATAGTTTATCAAAATATCAGGAAACTGTGTCATATGGGAAAAAGAATTACACACCTCATAAAATATGAAAGGAATGAACAACATTTTTAATATAACCATATCTAATTAAAATGATTGGTTTTCAGAACTGAATTTCAGGGAGAAATGGATGTCATTAAAGTCTATTGATGATGGTAAAGAAGAGTCATGTTGTGATTCAGAGGAAGATTTACTAAGTGGTGACTCACTGTTGATTCAATGTAGACTCACTGTTGACTCACTATTGAATCATTAGAAACATACAATTCCAGCAGGTAGGAATGTCCTGTTCATTAGGTATTGTCTGTTAAATAAATAACTTGCTTGTAAATATTAAACAATGTTATCATGTCATTCTTTGTTAAGTATTTAACATACAAAACAATATGAGATGGTGTGATTAACTAAACACAATGAAGACTATATTTGGATATCATGTATTTCTTGGTGGTTTCTAATTGGACATCATGTGTTTCTTGGTGGTTTCTAATTAAACATCATGTGTTTCTTGGTGGTTCTAATTGGACATCATGTGTGTTTCTTTGGTTTCTAATTGGACATCATGTGGGTTTCTTTGTTGTTTCTAATTTGGACCATCAAACTGTGCTTTACGCTTTGTGTATATCTAATTGGACATCATGTGTTTCTTGGTGGTTTCTAATTGGACATCATGTGTTTCTTGGTGGTTTCTAATTGGACATCATGTGTTTCTTGGTGGTCCAATTGGTGTTTCTTGGTTTCTCTCTGGTCTCAGGAGGATGATGTAACACTTTGGCGCGAAGATGCAGAGCAGTAACCCAAAGCTGYAAGCTAAGACGGCGAATATCTCCACAGCGTCTGCGTACTTCCCAGGAGAGCTGATGTAGGCAGGGGTGAATGAAATCCACACAGCACAGAAGATCAGCATGCTGAAGGTGATGAGCTTGGCCTCGTTGAAGTTGTCTGGGAGTTTCCTGGCCAGGAAGGCTAAGAGGAGACAGAGGGAGGCCGACACGCCCACACAGAGGGACGCCCAATGAACACCAACGAACACAGGAAGCAGAGCTTGAGTGACAGGAGAAGCAGCAAGCTCAGCTCCGAGTTGTTGGCCCGCACCTGGAAGGGTTACACATACATYGTACCATAGAAGAATTCTCAATTTGATCCCATTCAACACTTTAATAAAGCTCTTACCAGAGGGGTGTGGCGGTGGTACACAAAGAACATAAACACAGCCACTGTTGACACAGTGCCGCACACGGCAACAGTGGTCAGGGTGACGCCCATGACGTCGTTGAAAGAGAGGAACTCGAGCTGACGAGGGACGCAGGCGGTCCGATGGCTGTTGGACCAGAACTCCAGAGGACAGCGGTCACATTGCATAGAGCCTGGGAGATTGAACTAATTACTATAATGACTGAAAAGTATCATTCATTATTCAGTCTAATAAGTCTTTAAACTTTTTGAGGATCTCGACAACTTCCGGTGAAATTGCAGAGCGCGGAATTCTTTACGGCAAAAGCGATTATCTGAGGACAGCACCCCACACACAAAAGCATTAAAAGCACTGCATTCACCCTCAAAACAGCCTCATTTCGTTGGGGGCATGGACTCTACAAGGTGTCGAAAGCATTCCACAGGGATGCTGGTCCATGTTGACTCCAATGCTTCCCACAGTTGTGTCAAGTTGGCTGGATGTCCTTTGGGTGGTTGATCAGTCTTGATACACACGGGTAACTATTGAGCGTGAAAAACCCAGCAGCATTGCAGTTCTTGACACAAACGGGTGTGCCTGGCACCTACTACCATACCACGTTCACAATCTTTTGTCTTGCACATTCACCCTCTGAATGGCCAATATACACAATCCATGTCTCAATTTTCTCAAGGCTTAAAAAATATTTAAGCTGTCATCATTGGAAAGAGTGGCTACTTTGAAGAATCTCAAAAATAAAATATATTTTGATTTGTTTAACCATTTTTTGGTTACTACATGATTCATGTGTTTATTCATAATTTTGATGTCTTCACTATTATTCTACAATGTAGAAAAATAGAAAAAAGAAACAAAAACCTTTGAATGAGTAGGTGTGTCCAAACTTTTGACTCAAATACAAATCTTACATTCAGCTATTAAAGACTACCAAAACCCACTGGATTCTCRGATTACACTGAATGAACTACAAGACAAAATACAATCCCTAACAACCCAAAAAGGCCTGTGGGGTTGACTGTATCCTAAATGAAATGATAAAATATACAAACCACAAATTCCAATTGGCTATACTTAAACTCTAACATCATCCTCTGTTCTGGAAAATTTCCCAATATTTGGAACCAAGGAATGATCACTCCAATCCACAAAAGTGAAGACAAATTTGACTCCAATAACTACCGTGGGATATGCGTCAACAGCAACCTTGGGAAAATCCTCTGCATTATCGTAAACAGCAGACTCTTACATTTCCTACATAAGGAACGCCGATGGTGTTTCAACAAAGTTATAGATCAAGCTGCAGCATGTTCAGACGAATCCGTTAAGGCGGGTTTTGGAGCTCTATGTGATTTCTGTGATTTTCTGAACTCACACACAAACACACACAAACACACACACACACACACACACACACAGTCAATGCGGAGTGACACAGTGTGAGGCTTACAGATACACAGAGCCTGCAATAGTTACCTGCGTTCAAACTATCAACCTGTTCGTCAGACCTATAGCTCTGAAACTTTATATACATGTTCTAGAGCTTAGGTTGATAGTGCACAGTGAGCTATGTGGCTCTAGAAGGTTCTCAGGCCGATAAACAGCCTTGTACATTTGCAATGACTTCAATTCATTTTGATCAACGCGAAAATGACGACATTTAGAAAAGTCCCAGAATCACAAGAGTAGGTGCATTGAAACTGTCTCGGGCCATAGAGACAGACCCTAAAGTTCCTGTACGATAGCTCATTCGGGAACATCTTAGAAACGCCCCGAAAAAGTGAAGTTTCAAAATAAGGTCGCTGCTTGGGCTCGTCTTCCTCTTCCTCTCTCCCCTACAGCAAGAAGAAAAGACAGAAAGAGTGTGAACGAGGAAGGAGAAGTAGAATGGAGGAAGAGGCCGAGTAGAATGGAGGAGGAGGCAGAGTAGAATGGAGGAAGAGGCAGAGTAGAATGGAGGAAGAGGCAGAGAGTAGAATGGAGGAAGAGGCAGAGAGTAGAATGGAGGAAGAGACAGAGTAGAATGGAGGAAGAGGCAGAGTAGAATGGGGAAAGACAGCGAAAACACAATATGTATTTCTATTAGCTAACCACAATAGCCAAACACACAACCGCATATTTTCACCAATGTTTCCATCGCATAGTAGTTTTCACAAAACCGAAAATAGAGATAATGAATCACTAACTTTGGACAACTTCATCAGATGACAGTCTTATAACATCATGTTATATCAGTACATTTATGTTTAGTTCGAAAAATGTGCATATTTATAGCTGCAAATCGTGGTTATACATTGTGAACACGTAGCAACATTTCCCAGAAGTGTCCAGAGTATTTTGGACACTCACCTAATCTGACCAAAGACATTTCATCATAAATTTACATAAATACTTGTCGTATGGCAAATGAAAGATACACTGGTTCTTAATGCAACGCGCTGTGTCATTATTTTAAAAAAACTTTAGGAAAAGCATACCATGCACTAATCTGAGACGGCGCTCAGAAATACACAACATTTCTCCGCCATGTTGGAGTCACAGAAATACGAATTACATCATAAATATTCCCTTACTTTGATTATCTTCTTCAGAATGCAGTGCCAGGAATCCTAGTTCCACAATAATCGTTGTTTGTGCGATAATGTCCATTACTTATG